>NC_072732.1:140404035-140557953 GCF_026930045.1 Uloborus diversus
AAAGTAACACTTAGATCAACAATTTTTCATTATGGATTAAATAAATGCTTTTTATTGGCTTCTTTCATTTTTTTTTTTTCTCCTCTATTTTGAAGTGAAACTTTTTATGGAAGACCTTTGATTTTCTGATCCCAAACCTTTTTGTGTGACGCAAGTGACGTAGTTGTTTTTTAATTGCTGCCAGGAAAAATGAAAAATCATAGCGTTTAAATTTAATTTTGTTAATAAAATTAACAATTTAATTTCAAGGCTTAAGTAAGCATATATTTGTGGATTTCAGTCACTTTAAACGTTTCAAATATAATGTAGGTTTTCGAGGATTTCTTTGATTCAAGTTCAAGAGCGTAATCCACATTGCTAAGGCTTAGCCTTGAATTTAGTTAGTTAACTTTTATTATAAAAATCAACTTTATTATTACTATTATTTTTTATTGTTTTTGGCAACAGTTTTAAGGCGGATTTCGAGTAACTTTTAGTTTTCTCACTGTTTATAATCTATTTTCTTCATTAAAATACACGATCACGTTGTGAATATGCCTAAGGGAGACGCAGAAAGAACAAGAACTTGGCGTGAGAGGAAACGTACGGGTGAAATGGCAGTTTAGAATGTAATAAAGAAGAAAAGATAAAAGTTTTTTCTTCTGTTTTGGGTCTTAACAACACTTTTTTTTTTAATCACACGCAAGTGAAACTTTTTTTTCGCAAAGCTATCAAGAAATGTAATCTTCTTTACGAAAACAATGTCACTTGTAAGGGTTGTTTTTTCAAGAAGACTTCTTCCAGGAATTTTAACTTTATTTTCAGCCACAGTAATTCCAATATTATTATTATTATTTAGCAAGATAACATATAAAAGCCTATTTTTTCTGGGGACAACATGGAAGAGGGTGCTTTTTGAGTCTTTCCGTAAACTTAGCATGATGAGAAAGGCGAAGGTACATTGGTTTACATCTTTATACAAAGCTAGATTACTAGCTTCTCTACAATTGATTCTAATCTGAATTCAAATTTTTGATTCCTCAGTCTCCTTGATTTTTTTTTATCGTTGTGTGTGTGTGTGTGTGTTCTGCCGTAATATTCGCATACGTTTTGCTGTTTTTTTCTTGCAATTTTCTTTTTTGTGTACCTGCCATTCTTGCTCTTCTTTAACTCTTTCTCTCTCTTTTTTTTAATCTGCTTTTTTTTTCTATAAAATGCAACCCAAGAAAATTCCACAAATATGTATTGAAAATCGAGTTAATTGTTGAAAAAATTACAAAATATTATACAGTAACATTGAAAAAACAGCTATTTCAAAATATACATTTCATTCATTTTTTATTGAACTAAACGTTCGAAAGATGCAGTGCTTGACGTTCGTCACGCTAATAGCTAACTGCGTAAATAATTTAATAAAAATTCAACATTTCAAATGCATTCTAGGAAGCTCTTGGGAAGAGAATAGCGCAAAAATTTTCTGGAAGGGAAAATACGACATTTTGTGACGAACGTAACAGGCCGTTCAACACAGAATTCAAATTACGCTCAATGAGAAAAAAATTAAAATTCAATGAAAGAAATTAAAGAAACTGAAATCTCAAGATGTAAACAATAACTGGAAAAAAAATTACATCGAATGTGTGCTTAAAAAATTACAGGTCGCGTTTCTTGAACGATTTACAGTTAAAATATACATGTTGTTATAGAAGAGCTTCAAGCAGTAATTATCCTACGCACGGCGTCCATCTTGAAAAACCTTTTACGAGATTCGAAAATCAAGAATGTTATCCCTAAAGTTATGTATAACACATTAATATTGATTGAGTTTGAAATTTTGGCCTTCAGGTTGACATTTTCGTGGAATGACCCATTAATAGCATAAGAAATAGCATTGTTTATATAAACGTATAAGAAATATCATGAAACAGTGTTTAACACTTGACTGTTTTTTTTCCGAAACTCAGTTCAAAGATTTTGCTTATAATTACTCTAAAATTAAGCATTAATTACTTCGCAAGCAGTGGAAAGTGAGGACGAACAACTGCTTCTTACACCCTGAAGCTTCGAAAGTTTTCCGGGTGAAAGGGAGTTTCTTATAGGGGTCACATGTCTGCAGTAAATTTTGCGTCGTGTGCACTGTAGCTTCGTTCTCTCTAGTCTGTACACCACAAAAAATGGTGGTAAAAATGGTGCAAATTTGTTGACTGTAAAGAATGGTGCTTAATTTTACAAAGGATTACTATAGGTTACTTCTTACTTTCGTACGTTACACCAAAACACAGTAAACATCACCACTTGCCTTTGTAGTCAGGAAATAGACAAAAGTTTCTGATGCAAAATACTGTTTCCTCATTTCCAGATTCTAAAATATAACTTATTGGACTGCATCGATATTTTGATACAAGGTCCGGCTATTAATTTCCAGGACTGACGTAGCTGTAAGAGAACGAAAAGACAGAAGATGGCGCTAATGATTGCATATTGAAGAGCGTTTTCTTGCGCATGCGCAGTGCAATCGGCGCCATTCTGAAGTGAGTGGTTCTCGTGGAAAAACGCATTAAAATGTAGCTCTCAAACTTCTGTCGTCAAAGTAAAAATGGAGCAAAGAATCAACACTAAATTTTGCTTCAAATTGGGCAGGACAGCTGGAGAAACATACGAAATGTTGAAACAAGTTCATTTGATCTTTTGGATGGTTTAAACACTTTCGGGACGGGCGCAAAAGCGTTGATGATGATCCACACAAAGGTCGACTGCAGTCCGTACGCACGCTGGAAGCAATTGAAAAAGTTCGCTTTTTGGTGACAACAGGAATTGAAGAGCTACGTTTTAATGCGCATGCGCAAGAAAACGCTCTTCAATTTGCAATCATCAGCGCCATCTTCCGGCTTTTCGTTCTCTTACAGTTACGTCAGTCCTGGAAATTAATAGCCAGACCTTGTATAATAAACTCTTTATTCCCCAACTTAAAAAACGGACACCTTTTAGCCTCCCACAAGCTTAGCGAAACAGAACTTATACTCAATCACACAGAGCTTCTTAGAGAACTCTCGGCTTTTTGACACACATTAGGAGACATTCGTAACGATCTCCTTCCGACAGGGTACAACATTTCGGTGATTAAAACATACCGATACATATCTGGGCCTGTCTCAATTGTGAAAGCTTCCTCGTGGTGCGGCATGGGTAACGCTAAACCCCCTCCTTTCAACCCGTTACGGATGTTTAATCAGATCTGTATCTATTCAGCGGCTTTGGGGTGGTAAATTATGCGGTGAATGGGCGCTACAGGACCAGATCATATATTTGTTTCCACGGCGTCTAGAGTCGTTTTTTAAGTGGTTAGAAACAGTTCCAATAAGGATTCTAGGGGCACCATAGCTGTCCCATCGTGTACCACCAAATTTATTACAAGGTTTTACTGCATTTTCATCGCTCAAAATTTCCGTGTAAAATTTCTCATTCAAGCTCACGCAGCAAGAAATAAACTTTATTCTTTCAGCGTTGGAAGAAAGCCTACTAAAATATTTTCTACACTTAAAATAATAACAACAATAAATGACCTACAGAGCAAAGCACTGGAGGACAGTGAAATCTCTTATCGCATTAAGACAAAATACAGCAGTGCAGAGCATTACCACCCATAAAATCGTTCGCCATCTTCCCTCACAGCTAATAGAAACGAATTGGCCGCAGACACCCCATGCCCTCGCTGGTCTTGCGGAACATTAACGATAAATAAATAAGCGGTTCTGTAACAGAAGACAAATGATTTCAGTCTACCCCTGCACCCGTCGGGACTTCCAGCGGTTGCAGTTACAAGACTTCTGGACAACAGCGCGTCTACAAAGTCATCTCATCTGTCACAGGATTGGACAATTCCATATCGCCAGAATGACAGAGGTTAAGAAATGTCTACATTGGGTTAACTGCGAAAATCGGAATGTATTTAGTAAGAAACAGAAAATGGCTTCAGAAGCTAAGACGTACGTTTTCGAGACCATTTTTACCTTACAAATTTTATGCAATTTATTTATTCATTTTCTAAAGAAAATTATTTTTGTAAGAATAGTTTAATAATTTTTCTTTTTTTATTTGTATTTTTGTAACATTACAAACTAAGCGAAAGCTGTACGGGTTAAATTTAGAGGCTGCTCACAGACTAACTTAAAACCTGTCACCCGTTTGTTCTTAAAAGCGGAGTCAAAGCTATCTGTTCTTCAAACATCTGAATAAAGATCAGGAAAAAGATTGTAATATCAAACATTTCCCGATACATTTTTTTTTCAAGGATAACAAAGAATGTACAAAAGTAAATGTTGCCATTCAAAGCTCTAGACTAAGAACTTTGAATAGTAACCACTGGATACCAGCCACAAAACGTGATAGCCACTTTTAACAGCCGTTTAAAAAGTATATGTATAGCCAGCACAAAAAGTGAATAACCAGGAAGTTTACTCTGAATTACGTTGCCAAGGTGGAGTCAACTGATGCGCTGAACGTCGCAGAATTGAAAGCGTGTTGTCGTAGTACAATATACAATATGAATTTTACAAATAAAAAAACATATGAACGCCATTTTTGGTGACAAAGACTTGAGTTTTTGGTCGACATTTTAAATCAAATCCGTTGGCGACTGGCGACCGCTAATCTAGAGCTTTACGATTCTATATAGCTGCGCCTCAAGAATGTACAAAAGTAAATGTTGCCATTCAAAGCTCTAGAATAAGAATTTTGAATAGTAGCCACTGGATATCAGAGTCACAAAACATGGTAGCCATTTTAACCGACATTTAAAAAATATATGTAGAGCCAGCGCAAAAAGTGAATAGCAAGGAAGTTTACTCTGAATTACGTTGCCAAGGTGGAGTTGACTGATGCGCTGAACGTCGCAGGATTAAAAGCCTGTTGTCGTTGTACAATATGATTTTTACAAATAAAAAAAAACATATGACCGCCACTTTTGGCGACTAAGACGTGATTTTTTGGTAGCCATTTTAAATCAAATGGTCGCCCGTTGGCGACTGGCAACCGCTAATCTAGAGCTTTACGATTCTTATAGCTGTGTACTCTGTTTTTTTAGAAATTCGGCAGTTTATGTCGAGCCCTTGGCAACGCAAACAATGAAATATTTTGATGGATCTATTTTGCTAATGCCTCTAGAATTCATGAAAGCATAGGGAATTATTAGCTGATGAAGGGTGAAAAATATTTTTGCACATTAACGCTACATAAATAAACAACAACACTCAAGAACTTGAAATTACAAATTCTTCGGAAAATAGATGCCTACAAGAATCCGATTTCAAACGAATGTCGATGATCTACCGCTGTCGTCTGCACCGTTTTTAAGAATGCACAGCCTCATCATTACGTATCCTCCAACACAGCCTTGCGAAACAAATTTAATATATTTTTCCCGCGTCTTTTCTTCGCTTCTTCCACAAAGAAAGAAGGAAAGAGCCTTTCCTAATATCATATATGAGAAGAAGCAATAAATTCGGAGGGATCTTTTTAATTCTGAAGGCGGGGGAAGAGGGGGGGGGATAAGGAAGACGAGAGGAATGAATTTTATTGGCAAAAAGGATGTCCGTCTGTCCTCTTGTCTCCCCCTATTTGCACATCCGAGTGATGGATGGAAGCCCAAGAAATCGAACGGAAGAAATTATCGATTGAAATCGGGGAAATTTGAAAGGTCCTTCTTCAGAAAAGTCACTCAAAAAGCGCTGCCCTATTCTTATGCGTAATACCCTCTTTTTCAGTTTGGTTGCAAAAAGCCCATTCTTGCCAATTTTCTTCGAAAGGTCGATGGTAAAGCGTAAAAAAAGATACATGCAGTCATTGGGGATAACTTCAAATCAGGGCTGCGGAATCGGAGTCGGGAGCCGAAGGTTTTAAATTCCAAGAGTCGGAATCTGTTCAGATCGGAGTTAGAATTCCAAGAGTCGGAATCTGTTCAGATCGGAGTTAGAATTCCAAGAGTCATTTAATCTCAAAGTTCGCAACTCTTTCAGTGCTTGCGGAATCGGACTGATTTAGGGTAAAGGAGTTGAAGGCTCTAAAATTTCCGGAGTCGGAGTCGGTCATTTTCCCTCCAACTCCGCAGCCTGGCTTTAAATTATGTGGGCTAATACTGTTACAGTCAAAAGAAATTGCAGATTGCTTATTTTGCAACTGTGTTGGCAATGTTATAGAACCAGTTTTCTACATTTTATTTTATAAAATGAGTTTGTAACACTGTACACAGCTCGTTGTGTGATCAAACGTTTTTGAAGTTACTGTTTGGAAGATATGCCTAATAGTTAATTCAAAGTGTTGAAATCTCTCGTGATATGTTGTAATCTTCAATGCAACTTCATAATTTATAGAAACCTTTTGAGGATGTGAAGTTAAAATTGGGAGTTTTCAAACATTTAGGAAGTTTGGGTTTCTCAGTCAAAGTCGCACTGCTCTTATTAATAACATACGATGGCTAAAACTTTAATAGTGCCAACTATTAATTTACATCTTACACAAAAGTGATAAATGCCACCAAGTTTTACAGCCCATCAATAGTCTTTAGCATTTTGCATAACCTGTTTCGAACGATATGGAAATCGTAGAACACCTGTAGCATTTTCTGTTAGTATTTCGAATGGAGCGATCTATTGCCGCAAGAACCTATGGAACAGTTCTGAAGCAAATGCCGCAAAGTAGTTCCCTCATCTTGGGAATTAAGTTCGAGCCAGGATAATAAAAATTTAAAATTGCTTTCAAAATGTTATTTCTTTATTTTAAATAACTTTACACTACTTAGGGAATTTTTCTTCACTTTTATGCCAATGAATGCACTAACAATATTAATATATGAATGATGAGACTAAAAACAGAGAAACTATGGGTCGAAGTCACCCTGAATGACTGTATTGGTGATTTTATTAGAAACAAAGCCTGAAATCACTTTGAATAGGAACGTATCGCGTAGGCAAATATGAAAGAGTAATTAAGACTGCCAAGAAAAGAAGTACGCTCTATCAGTTGTAAAATTGGATTTCAATTAATTCCAAGTGGAACGAAGTTCGAGTCATAGCAATTATGTGTCAGAAGGATAATATGCTGATACTGAATTATTAATTTGCAAAAGAAAGCAAGTTAATTGCATGTTGTTCATTTTAATTAAAGAAACGTTCTTCCCTGAAACGTCGGAAGAAAGCTTTAAATGGAGAAAGACGTCATTTGCTTTGCTGATAAATCAAAGATATTGTGCGAAAGTATAATTTGTATTGAAATTTTAACCTTCCTTCAAATAATTATTTTGTTTTTGTTCCACGTTCCACGTCCTTTGCTTTGTAACAACGCGTTTGCCTCGAGATATGAAAGTACAAGCTAAAATTCTGCCTAAAATTGTTACTTTATAAATAAGAAAATTAAATTCTTATTATTAAGCAAAACCGAATTCTGTCATTAGTCTATCCGATTGGAAATTTCCCGATAGTTTTATTTTCGATCCTACCTGACTAGGTCGGTCTAACCTTAAAATATCTAATGATGTTTTTGCTTTTTTTTTAATCTCCGGTATTTATTTATTTTTTTCCTTTCTTTCGAATTCAATATTTTTTTTTTTTTTTTTGAACATTGTAATTATTTTCTTGCCTTTGTCCTCGTTAATTCTGTAACTGTAGTCTTGCCTTGATTATCTATTTATTTACTGGCATCTGCAGGGCCGATGAGAGGTCATGTCAGCCGAGTGGGAAACTATGTGGACTTCGGAAGCGCCCGTCTTGGAATCGGAGTAGCATAAGTTTCATGCGGGGAGTGGTGCTCAGTGACCAAACTAACAAGGGGCACACCTTGACTCTCGGCGACCCTGGTTATCTGTAGAATTTAGCTGACTTCAATCCATTATCATTGGCTCGTTCAGTCACAAATTCTTTTGCTCTTAATTTTAAGACTATCTGCAGACGTTTAAATTTTTTGGAGCTTGCCACTTGCAAGGTAGAAAGAACCTTGTAGAGTACGTCTTCCTTGCAGACTCCAGGGTCCTTGTAGACTCCAGGTCTTCCTCCTGGAGACGCATGAGTACCTTGCTTTGAGTGCATTCTATGTTCTTAGTTTGAATTTTTCCTGTTATTATTTAAGTTTGATATTTAATTTTCGCAATTTTGTAGTGTTTCATTGTATTGATATTTGTCTATTTTAAATAATATTTTTAATGTAAAATAAGAAATAACAACATATAACTGCACAAAATTGCAGATCACTGCAGACACGTATTTTGGGGTAACAAGGAACCCCTTCATCAATGCAAAATTATGAAGGGGATGATAAGACATCCGACAAAAGCTTTTGTCGGCAATCTGCAATTTCGTGCAATTATACATTATTTTTTATTTTACTTTTCAAGCGCAAAAGTATTTATTCAACTTGAGTTTTGAACTGCTCTTGTTTCCAGCAAAGTTGACACATTAGTACATTTTTAGTTCATTTTGTTAAAACTTCATCTGCTTTTGGAAACGTTTTTGAATTGTAATAAATGTATTTAATGTACATAATATTTTGAAACATATTGCATTATCATAAATATTTTTCACACTACAGTTTTTCATTTTACAATCATTTTTTTTCAGAGTGAGTCATTACATAAGTGAGATATCTTCTACCAAACTTTTTACAGAAGAGTTCCTAAAACAGGATCACACCGCACTCCGTTAGAGTGAACTCCAGGAGCAGAAGAATCAATACGCTTATCGTTCTTCCCATCTCACATCATTCCTCTGTAAGCTCAGTTCCATCCGCACTTCACATTGTGTATCCTTCCCCCAGAGATTCCACCCTACAAGAGTAATTCAGAAGATAATGCCCTGCGAAAGGGGACTGCCCTATGTCCCTCCAAAAATTTGGAGAGAGGGGAAGCAGCAGCAGTCAAACGGCGGGAAAAGCACCGCAGTCCATCAGAGCCTTTACACTTGTCGGTGGAATGATAGATTATCGGACAGTGGTCATTAGTATCCTCCGCTCCCCATTTCTCGAACTTTGACGAAGATTTTCAAACAGAGTTTGCCAGCGATTGAATTGCAGTCGAACGGATGTCATCACTCATTTATCAGAATTCGATGCCCGTTTTCTGTGAATGTCTACGAATAATTCGCCAAAAGCAGCAAATGCGTTTTATACGATTTGACATTATGTTTGAAATTTATTGCATTGTTTGGAGGTGACAGGATAGTTTAAGACTCCTATCAAATATGCTTTCGAGTATTTTAAAACTGACATCGATAAATTTCCGGTTCTATCTTTACTGTTGTAAGCTTCTTAGTTTTCCATTATTTATTCGGCAGCTGAACACTTAAAGCGTGTTAAATTATTATACTGCCTGACATTTGTGCAAAATTTACGTGCAAAAAAAAAAGAAAAAAATATATATAATTTTTGCAGATGAATGGAGTAACAATATGCCCACAAGTTTATCAAATTCACTTTTAAATTTTTTTCATTGCGTTTTTCTATTTATACTAGACTACACTAGAGATGTACTTTGCGTAGAGTTATATGCTCACAGGTGCTTTTCCTGAGCTATAAAAAGGGTTGCTTGGGACCCTAAACTAGCGGATGGAATAGTATTTTTTCAATTATATTGTGCACACATTTTATATTTCACACATTTATATCAAAAGGTCTTAATCTTACATTTATTACATTTTATATAGATTTCTCTGAATACTCCACGTTGTATTTTTCTACGTAATATTTTCTCTTCGTTTATTGATTTCCCAGCAGATCAATTTACACGTCTGACCTTTTCGACACAAGGACATAAAAAGTAACCAATGCCGGTCATGCATTTCAAATAAATAAATAAAAAGATACTAAAACGGTTTTAAAATGCTTCCCTTCAACGATAAGAACTTTGTCCGAATGTTCCGCACATTCTGTAATACAAAAATAACATTTAATGTCAAAATGAAACACAAAAAAAGTTCTTCCACCCACTCTGGAGCAAGTTCTCCTTTTTGAATCAAACCGAAAATCCACAACCATACCCACCTTCATCGGCCATAAACGACCAAATCTATTTATAGCAAAGACTTCCAAGAAGTCTTATCGGGTGCTATCACAGATGACAAACGCATTTCAGTATGGAAAAAAGTAGATAAAAAGCCGCCTCAAAGACTAAATTGAGAAATGTCCTGCCCTCTCTCCGTCCCTTCGTTTCCGAGTGTATCGGATTGTAACTGTCAGCCGCGTCTGCATCGCTCTAATATTTCGTTTGTCACGTGGATTCGGAGTTATTACCGCTATTTCAGGACTTTTATCTGCGAAAAAAAGAGAGAGAGAAAAAAAATGAGACAGATGACACTCGTTTAGCAATAAGAGCTTTCATTTTGGGTATTGAAAGTTCTTTGATCACATTTCAAGATTAAAGCTTAAAGATGGCTTGCTTTTTAAATGCTTGGCGTCTGAAAAACAACAGCAGTTGTGCCGTTTCTTTAACATGCTTAGATTACGCAGATAGGTTGGAAGTGATGAAAGATTAAAAGCACACAGACAAGGAGAACGTCATGCGTTAATTTCTTTATCTTACAGCCTTTTACCGTCATTTTTAATGGTATTTTTAGTGATGAGCACAATTCTTTGTTCATTTGTGCAGTTGAAAATTTTCTCAGTTATTGTTGTCTCACTTATAACCAGGGCGTCAAGTCACCCAAGTGACTAAAAAATACCTTGGCAACTACTTCTTTCAGACGAAGAGTCTTTTAAAAAGCATGTTAAACTACATTTTCTTATAAACCACGAGAATTAATTCGTTTTGTGCTTAAATTTCTTCCTTACGACTAAGATTTCACAGCTTTTGTCGATAACTGCTTATAAATGTTCTTTTAGTTTTAAGCCAGTTTTCAAAATTATGAAACCATTAAAGTCATCCTTAAAGAAAAAAAAAATGCTAACATCCATTCAGTGAAAAGACGGTTCAAGGCAATATTTTAATTCTTGGTGATGATTTGATCACCAAGATTTGTGTGACAAATTCTGTTAACAACATTTACTTTTTTTCAAAATTAAAATAGAGTTAGTTATTTCAAGTTTTCGGTGATAGAGAACTATTTCTGGATCTAGGCTCCTCTTGAACAATTCTGGACTAGCCTCTAGCCTTTTTTTTTTTTTTTGGTAAAATACATTTGAAAACTGGTTTAACTGCAGTGAAAAAAGAAAGAAAAAAATCGGATCTTTAAATTATCCAAATAACCTTGAATCATGTTCATTAACTTTTTGTGAAATTCTTCCATCTGTGTTGTTATGTGTTTGCAGTTAATAAATATAAACTGTTACCTTAAATAACTAAATTAATGCATTTATTACCTTTTTTGATCATATTTACAACAAAAAATAAGTATAATCAACATTTACCCCCGTGATCTTTAATTGCCCCATTTATGTGGGGCAACATTTTATATTACGTTAATTTATTTAAGAAACATTTTTAGGCTTGCATGAAAAAAAAAAACTGTGTACAGTTAAAAATTTATTGTTAAAGTACATACTATTGGCTTATTATTTTTAAATATTTTGTAAAAGGTTAAGTAAAGCATTTTGCTTTCGGCTAAGAAAAAAATTCCTTGTTAAAGTTCTTTCAAAATTTGCCTTTTCATTTAAAAGATTATTTTAAGCAAAATGCTTAAAAATCAACTTTTGCAATGTAAAAATACTGTTGAAACAGAGCCTTCCCTTCTAAAAAAATTTTTAAAGAAAAATAATGAAAGCTTGAAAACCAAAATGGTAATGGGGTAGTTTCCAAAAATTTTAAAGTATTTTTTCCTGAAAGAGCATGTTTAAAATAGTAGGAATTGACCATTTTTTAAATAATTTGCTTAAGTTTAATATTTTTTAAAAAATACTTAAATCGGTGTGCTTTTAGTGTTTATATTTCTGCCGATGACATCACAAATGATGAAATGCTATTCAGTGTTACCATTCACAGAGCAAAATATTTAATTCGCATCTTTATTCACGTGTACTGACAACGATATGGTTGATAGCAAGCGTAGAGCGCAATGTTTAATTCGCTTTTCGATTATAACGTGGAAACGCTGTAGAAAGATGTGCCAAAATGCATCATTTGTGACGTCATCAAGACCACGCCTTGTTTGAAAAATCGGACAGTCAAAAAAATTAATTAAAAAAATAACTGTTGGGAAAATGAAAGTATTTTCTGGGCCCATGCTATTATTTTTGCTTATTCTATCAATTTCAGTGACTAAAAGTAGTACTTTTGACTGAAGGAAACAGCCCTATTAATATGGCGTCACATTAAAAGCGTCTTTTAAGTAAAGCTACTTTTTGAAAAAGATAACCTTAAATAAGCTCATGACGGTTCAGAAACTAAAATTGCATTAAATACAATACCATTTCATAATTTATTTACCTCAAGCTTAAGCTTCTCTTGCAATGTAAGTGTTGGGCGATAGAAAAACAAATCCCTTCAACGGCTAATTTGTTATACTTCTCGTTTAAGTGCCTTTTTAATCTGAGTTTCTTATTTCTTTGAATAATGTGATATAAAAAATGCTAGAAAACGTAAACAACATTCGATAAATAATGAACATTCGAGAAGAACTATCTCATAGGTTTATTTTATAAGAAAGAAATCCGTAGAGCTTTGTTGTAAGTAACGAAGAATTCGGTTTTAAGACTATTACGCAGCATGAATAAAATACGCTCTAAATTGAAGTTGAAGTAACGAAAAAACACAAACGTCAAACAATTTTATATTCATGGTGAGGCTTCATTAGGGGAATTAACTGATGAAACTATGTTTTGAAACCTCATAAATAAATTATCAGATTCTTTAATGAATGCATTGCGCTGAATCAAAAGATGAAATGGCTGTTTTATTTAGATCTCATCAGAAATTTATTTCCAGTAATATTTTTCTCATTTAAGCTCAAAAGACGCTTCGTGAGTTGATATGTAAAGAACGCACATAATTGGGAGGAATGGAGAAAATTAACCATTTTTTAAACTCCCACAAGACAAAGGATTTTCTGAATTTGATTCCAGCAATTAAAAAAAAAGTTTTGAGAAGACTGCTAAATTAGTATACACAATAGTTAGTTATTTATGTACATGAAATGTAAATTAAACAAGATTATTTGAAGAAATTTTATCTTTTGTAATTCGTTTGTGTACAATTCAAAGTTAAATTATTTTTTAAAAAATTCTTTTATTACTCGTTAATAGTCTGTAGGAATAAGAGTGCAAAATGCAATGGGGTCGTTTCCAAAATTTGAAAAGTACTTTTTTCTGGAAGAGCATGTTTAAAACATAGGAACATTAGTACAGTAAAAATAGGGGTCGGACCCAAACATCCAAAAAAAAAAAAGCTAAACCTGGTGCAAATTGTTTATTACCCTCCCAATAAGAACAGGTAAAAAGTCCCACCCCATTGTGCGTCGGGTTTTGGAATGGGGGGCACCTAAAAATTGCTGTTTTGGGTATTTTTCCAGAATTTTTGGAGTAAATTTAAAGTGAGAATATTATGTTATACTAAATATAAAAGCATGAAATTAAAGGTGTTTGACTCCCAAGAGGGATGACATAAATCCACCAATGCTACAGAGCCCCCCTATCCCCGTAAAACGAAGCAGTTCCCCCGAACCCCTCCTCCATACATTTCATATTGAAACATTATTTTATGCTAAGTTAAAGTTAGAAATCAAGTATGTCCATCCTCCAAGAGCGATGATGCACCTCCTCTCAAAGCTACAGCACCCCCCCCCCTCTGCCAAATAAAATAAATCCTAACCCCCCCCTCCCCTCACCTTTTATTTCAAGTAGAAGTATTATTGCAAATCTAAAATGTATTAAATCAGGACTGTCCACCCCATCAGAACATTAACTCACGTCCCAAAACGAAATTATATACTAAAATATTATCCTCCCCCCCACCCCCTCTGATGGTGCACATTTGATTAAATGGCCAGAAAAATTACGCTGAACTGTTTTTTGCTTTCAAATGATTTCTCCTAAGCTTGTAACAAAAAGTCTTCGTTATCAAGATGTTTTTTAGAATCTAGATCCTCAGCAAAATCGTTATTGTTGCAGCTATGTCTAACACAGTTTGTGCATATAATTGAGCACTTCAGTCCACTTTCAGACTTTTCAAACATTCACTATATCCAATGAACCCCTCAGAGCAAGCACAAGAATTGAGACGCAGAAAGTCTTCTAGAGCAGAAGGCTTGGCTGTTATAATAGGACGCAGATTATATTTCTGTGGTGCTTTCTTTGCACCCATCAAAAATGACACTAGCTTTCCCATACTTACAAGTGACCTATACACTGCATTGCTGGCATATTTCCTTGAAGCTTACATATCATTACCAAAAATATGATCAAGCAGGTATCTTTCAACTATTACATATGAGGCAGTGAGAAAGCAAAGGGATGTAAGTGGCAAAAATTAAAAATTTGGAGATAACCAGTACAAATGGTTGGTGAACCTCTCCTCTATCTTGGGGCAAGAAATGGTACTAGTAGACCCAGTAGTTGCTTCTATACAGCATGATTTAGAAAAGAAAATCAATGAAAGCCTACCTAGGATCTTATCTTTAAACGCGTTTTATTCAAAACTTGAAAATGTCCTCTTACATCCCTTTGCTTCTCACTGCCTCATATATGACACCAGCATTTCGTTCTGTGATGTTGGATGAACCTTTTGCTTCAGATAATAGCACTTTAACGATACAGGATTTCTTTCCTTCTGAAACCAGATTCATCAAATACTGATGGAGGATCAGCGCATAACTCGTACCAGAAGCTTTTAGCAATTGGTTATTCCATCTTTACTGTTCATACCATTCGGTGTAAAAGATGGTTTGGGCTTACCCATCTTTACAGATAGGAACTACTCTCGTAACAGAAGCTAAAGACATAACTGCTTACCTCCTTTTCAAAGAAATGCCACAAAATTGTTTGCCTTCAATATCCTTTGATGTTACTACCCGAACGTTAGAGGTCTCATCACAACTCACCTTATCATCAGCGAGCAATACCACTACCAACTTGAGAGGGAAGAAACTTTTGGGGGCTTTAGAAACGAATTGTGATTTCCAAACTGGGAGACAAAAAGGTGTAAATATTTAGCATTATATTGTTGTATTGCTCATTGCTCTCATCAAGACTTGTTCTATCGTTGAATCACTACAGGTTCTAGACCACCTGAATTTGTCACTGCGTTAGATCGTTGGATAGCTGATGTTTTAGCTGATGTTTGATGTGATCAAATTTTTTTTATCGCATAATGTACTCAAAAGTTTCTGATAGTGTTGCAAGTATATGTCCGCATATTTAGTATAATTCACATAACTAGCTGAGTAAAAGAGAAGTAGCTTGGTGTTTGCAAATGAGAACCCCCACCGACTTAGAGGGTGCAGAATTGCAGCATTGCCCGTCTCCCTATAGGCAATTCCGGTTTGTCCCACCCTTACGGTGATGGCAAAAGATTGTAAAAAAGTTGAAGTAAGCTAATCAAGAAGAAGTAGGGGAACTTTTGTCAATTTGAACTTTTTTTATGCTGCACAGGAATTTTGTTTTCCAACGCTCTAAACAGTTTAATAACTCCAGTCACAAATGATTTGGTTACTGAGCTCGCTTAGATCTTTTAGAATTATCGTTCTGACATTACCATATCATTGTGAGGCATTTTGTACTTCGGAAAAGTTTAAGTCAGGGACTTTTTTTCGTGAACTTCACTGCAATAGTTGGTTTTAGAATGTAAATTCAGGGTTCCTCCCCCCCTTCAAAGGATGGCGCACCCCTTAAGTGTGACGGAGTACCCATCCAGAATGAAAGTCCTCAAAAAAGAAAGAAATACCCCTTTAAAAACTGCCTTAAAAATTCCAATGACGCAAAGCTGCTCCGTGAACCTCCTCCCCCCCCCCCCCGCCTGTGCACCCCTGTTAATTAGAATTTTTTTTCTGTGACGGTTTATTGTTTTACTATTATAGAGTGGTTTCTGCGAGGTTTGCGAATTTTTTTTAAGTAATAGAAATTGTTTTTATTTAAATAGAGGATTATTTCGCCCCCCCCTTCCCCCCAAAACCCGACGCGCAAAGTGCTGGGACTTTTTACCCCTTCTTGCTGGAAGGGTAAGAAGTAATTTGCAACAGGTTTCACCTTTTTTTTTTTGGGATGTTTGGGTTTGGCCATTTTTTGGCCTAATTTTACTGTACTACATAGGATCTGACCATTTTTTAAAATAATTTGTTTTAGTTGAATATTTAAAAAAAAAAAAAAAAACTTTAATCGGTTCGCTTTCATTGTTTACGCGTCTACCGATGACATCACAAATGGTGAAATGCCATTCACAGAGCAAAATATTTAATTCGAATCTTTACTCATATGTATTGGCAACGATATGGTTGATAGCAAGCGTGGAGCGCAATATGAAATTCGCTTCTTGATTATCATAACGTGGAAACGCAGTAGAAAGATGCGCCAAAGTGCAACATTTGTGACGTCGTCAAGAACAGGCCTTGTTTGAAAAATTAGACATTTTAGAAAATTATTAAAAACATAACTGTTGGGAAAATGAAAGTATTTTCTGGGTCCATGTTATTTTAATTAATTAATTAATTTATTTATTTATTTATTTTTTTGCTTATTCTATCAATTTCAGTGACTAAAAGTAGTACTTTTGACTGAAGGAAACAACCCCATTCTCACTTTTAACAATCATCTAGGGGAAAAATGAATGTGGTAACAAATTGCAGGGAACTTTTTTTTTTTTAACTTATAAAAATGAATACAAAAATAATAAACAACACAATGAAGTCTAAAAACCTAAAAGCTTTTACAATGTTGAAAAACGTTTCTCTTACAAATTTAAATATCTCACTAATTCGGGAAGCTTGCTTAATTTAAATTACAATTTTTAAATATAAAATTTTAAAAATACTTAAATTTTGTTTAAAGCTCGCACAAAAAAAGATGTAAAATTGAACACTTGCTGAATAAAAGGTGTTAATAGAAAGTACAAAAATCATACTAAAATTTGAAATGAAAATTCATTAAAATCAAACAAATTCGTACTAAAAGTTTCGTATTTCGTTTCTCAAACACAGTAAATTAATGATCTCTTTTGTGACATTGTGGCGGGCAAAATCATAGAAAATATTACTAGAAAAATATTCGATTTTTCTTACTTCACACTTTTATAATTTTAAATTGTAAGACATATTTACGTTACCACCTTCCATGAGAGGGAAATAAAACAATCACAGAATGTAATTTCTACTTGAAACTTCGGCCACTTTTTCGTGCGAAATATTTTGAAAATAAAAATTGCTATTCTTTCGAAAGAGCTTAGAATTCAATTTTCTGCAGCAAGGCGGTCTCCATACAAAGTCTTAAAAAAGAAAATCATTTGAACATTTTAATAACTTTCCCACAGAAAATAAAGAACTGCATTATTTTACTTTCTGTGTGACATAAAATCAACACTAAATCTCAAATATTACTTCACGTGTTTTCGTATTATTATTTCAATTGTACTAAAAATTATTTTCATTGAGCGTGGAAGGAATTCGGTAAAAAGAATTTTCATCTCCGTATTGCTAAAAATAATATAACATTTAATTCTTTGAAGACGATTTCTTGTTAGTTTTCTCCACTCCATTCGCCTCTGTTGTAGTCCGTCGCTTCGTTGTGATTTCTGCTGGATTAGAACATTTTTTTAAAATCAAAACACTTTAAGTACTTTTACATGTCTGTCTCTCAAGCACGGCCTGTTCTTAGCGGTGACGCATTTTGGTAAGAACTAGAAAGTTACAGAGTTCTAATCGAAGGGTAGCTGCAGCTACATCACAACAAATATTTAATAGCGAAAGCATAGGATTGCTTCCTAAATGATAACACGCAGAGTAGATATAGCAAGGGATTCTCTTCTTGATGTGAAAACACTTATTGGGGGTGAAATTCATTTTGGTGGACTCAGGGACGTGCACTGGGGGGGTGGGGACACCTATTAGCGCAGGCCCGATCCCGAAGAAGGCTCGAGATTTTAATATGAGGGGGAAAATATAGGTAGGGATGTAAGGGTAAACAATATGGAAGGGGCCGGTAAAAGTCATTTGTAACGGGCTCCAAAATTTCTGTGCACGCCCCTAGGTGGACTGAAATATACAAAAACCGTAGAGACAATAAATTCCAAGAAGAAAAACTATTTGAAAATAAAACATTAGATGGCAGGGAAAGAAGAATTGTGTATTATTTTGGGTATATTAACAACTATAGAATGTTTAACAAGTTGTATTTAAGAAAATAACGGAAGATTCCAAAGTAATATTTCAAGCTTTCCAATTGCTATTTTTATTTGCCATTATACTACATTTTTATTCAATTGTCCACAGACCAGCGTCTAGCCACTAAGAGTGGTTAGAGGCTGGTCTCTTACACCCAAAGGCGCAGGTTCAAACCTGGCTCCAGACGTTGGATTTTCAACATTCAGAAAATCGACAGCGTCCTCGTCGTATGATCATGTGGCATGAAAGAGATCCCTTGAGTACTCACTTGGCTTGGAGTGCTCGTGGCAAAATTAAACTCCCTGTGCAGTTTCGCATCGAAGAGAGCCCAAATGTCACCATCTCGTGGGAAAACCGGACGTCAAAATTCTTGTCGTAAAAGCATCCCCAATAATGCTACCACATGTAAAAAATGGAGACTATATCTGAGGATCGCACAAAGTCTGCTAAAGGTAAAGCCTCTGACGCAACCCCATCATAAAGAAAATCTTTTAATTAAAAATACAAGGCTTGAAAATACGTTTAGCTTGATTTTTGAGGCATATTTCGGAATATCGACGCTTGAAATACGATTGTAGAGAGGTTAAAAGTATCACTATCAATATGATATACATGTTTAGATCACAGAATGAACCAATAGAAAAGAAAGTTTGGAGTTGCTATTTCCTTTGCCAACATCAAATGGTATTTGTTTGATAGTCATGTGATTTTCTGCTGTACCATTACTCATTTGGGTTGATGTCTTCTCTAATGAATCGTATTTTAATCAAACTAACCAACTAAGAGAAACATTTACTTAATATTTGAAAAAAATATCAAAACTATGGAGTTGCTGTAAAACGTTCTTCATTGCATAAGTTTCTAGTAATATGCACGGAACAAGTCTCAGTGCAATAAAAATTGGTGGGAAATTTTTGTCAAATAACTAATTTCGGGAGAATAAGTAGTAATTGCCTAAGTGAAAGTGAATATCTGATGTCAATTTTAAATGTCATTCCCTGTAGTTTTTTTTTCTTTTTTTAATTTAATAAAATTCAAACAAAACGTAAAAGTAATACCAAGAAGACATTGAAGATGGGAACGTTCGAATAAAAATGGCAACAGCAGAAGGTCAGCAATGCAAGAAAAACGCATCCGATTATTCCTTTTTTTTTTAAGGGGGGGGGGGGGGAACTAGTTTCGCATTATATTTCCACACTTTACATTTTATGATAGGCTTTGACAGGTTACGACTAGCGTTGGAAACATTTCAAATTTTATTCAAATGAGACATTCCAAGAAATACAAATACGCCATTTTTATGAGAGTGCAGTTATAGTCTCGATCAAAATTCGCATTCAAATTCAAGCATCAGCAACAGATGGCGATATATATTTCAATTTCCTTCTCCGTAAGCAGGTGTGCGAAAAATACTGTGGACTTCATAAATGTAAATTTTATTTTATTACTTCTATTCAGATATATGTGACAGGGATTTGCAAGTAAATAAGATAGGTGGAAAAGGGGGGGAAGGGATCTGAAAGAGAAACGGAATTCGTTCGTAAGTTAATATGTTTTACTCTGGGCAGAGGAGTCTGAGGAAAATGGCCAGCTCCAACTCCGACAATTTTAGAGTCTTCAACTCCGACTCCATCTCCACGACTCCGCATTTTGGGTAGAGTTGCGGAATCTGAGGGAAAATGACTGACCACGACTCTATGAATTTTAAAGTCTTCGAATATCGACTCCGACTTTAACTCCACGACTCCTCAGCTCAGGCAGAGTTGCGGACTCTGAGGGAAAATGACCGACTCCGACTCAACCAGTCCGACTCCGCCGCCCTAGTTTTTCTCAAATCGTTTACTGTGATGAAACACTATCGAAATGGAAATATAAAATTTGATAATCGAGGAAACCCAAAAGACAAAGTATTGGTTAACACTTGATGTATAAAAGTAAAGGAAGGAAATATTAGATTTCTCACTATAATTATCAGTTACAAAACCAAGCTCTGAGTTAATGCAAAACCATATGTTAGCCATCATAACAGAAGTAATTTACCAGAGTGTAGCATTCCCATTTCAATAACATTGGAAATGTCACAGAAAACTACATTATTTGTAATAGAAACACATTTAGACATAGAACGAAATAAAATGTCAAACTGCTTCACTTGATTCATATTTGAGATATTAGTACACACACATGAGAAATTTTCTGGCTTACATCTTCTATAATTAAATCCAGGGGCGGATCTAGAGGGGGGCCATGGGGTCCATGGCCCCTCCCAAAACCTTGTGATTGTAGGAATTTTTTTAAGAAAAAAAAAGAAAAAAATATTTTGAGAAGATAACAAAATTTAACACTTGTATGTAACTGAAAAAGAAGTTTAGGCCTTAATTGAGGGAGAAATTATATCCTTATCCTCAAAACAAAACTTTTTTTTTCCAAAATTTTTCTCCATCTTTTACATTATTTCTTGATTTCAACTACAGATACTTGGACGATCTCTAAATGCTGCGGTTCTCAGAGTATACCTTTTGTTCACAAGACCAAAGAGAGCCTAAATTTTCGTTTTTATGGCTTTAATTTCGAAACTAGGAGGAGAACCCCCTTTTCCCATCCCCTTTCACGAATGCTTTGATATGTAGCAAAAAACTGCATTTTAAGTCTTTTATTTGGAAAAAGTGTCAACGGAAACAAGCTAATCCAGCCCTTATCACTTAACTAGCTTAAAAGCAACTTAAATGAATTTTTTTTGGACTTCAATTACAAACGAGTTTTGATAGGACCTCCTCCTTCCCTAGTTTATATCGTGACGCTAGCTTTAAAAGGAGGGTTTTCGGAGGAGCTCACGAATCTTCCATCCCTTTCTAAAATATGTATAAATATAGTTAAAAATCGAATTTTTAGAGCCTCAAAGGCAAAATATTTCCAGGAAAGAAGGATTCTAAGCACCTTCACCCTTCCTTTAATGTAAGCAAACATTACCTAAAGGTGCATTTTTAGGCTGGACAGCTGAAGAGCTAGAAGAGCACCCCTCTTCTTCTAACTTCTCAATGACAGAATATTTTGGTTTCTAAGCTTTATTTTCAAAAAGTATTATGGGTTCAGTGGCCGAAACCTGGCCTTTCTCCGTACCGTACATCATCAAAAATAGACAAAATGCGTTTTTAGTTTCCTAATTTTTCAAAAATTACTCGAAAGTTTAAATTTTGAAACATTTTCGAGGGAGATTCCTAAATTCACCCTCTCACCTAATAATGTCTCGATACCCCAAAATTGAGTTTTTAAAACTTCATTTTAATAAAATTTCTGGGGAGTTATCAGGGCCCAATTTCCTAATAGGCAGAGTAGGCAGCTGCCTAGGGTGGCAAACTTTTCAGGGGCGGCAAATTTGCTTTTAAAATACACATTTTTTGAATTAAATTGTTATTCTTGAACGTAAAATATTAACATTCTTTCATTTTCCACAGAGACCATCTTTTCTGGTAATTTAATAATGATTACTTTCACACATCTTATGAAATTCAAATGTTTTTCAATCATGGTATTTGTCGAATCGTCAGCAAAATTTGCCGAATAAAAAATTTTGTGGGAGATTACTGTGGTCGGGGCGCCTCAGAATATGAAACGCCATCATTTTTTCATCAGTTTGACAATTTGAATCTGGGGAACACTTTTTTACGTTTTTTTGAGTCAAGGATATTTTGCTTCTTTTAGGGGGGGGGGGCAGATTTCAAATTTGTCTAGGGGCGGCATGGAACTAAATTCAGTCCTGGGGAGTTTGTTCAAAAATTTCGGATAGCCCCTCCCAAAACAATCGGCTGGATCCGCCACTGATTAAATCCTTATTTGAATTTCAAGGCATCCATATTTTTTCAGTCGTATTCCCGAGGATTACTACAGTTAAAAAATCACCAAAATTTTTCTTCATTTCATCATTGAAATATTGAAAATATAATTAAGCTTGGCATTAGTATCAATAATGCTTTCGCACAAATATATTTGAGCTCACTTTCGTCGACACTTATACTACAACTATGGGATAAAAATGGGGTGCCCCTCCCCCCCCCCCAAGTTCAGTGGCGCAAATTCCCTCACAAAATTTTATCAACATTCTTTCCAATTTTTTATTTATTTATTTTTAGCTCTTTTTTTAATTTTATTTCCGTTTTTTATATTATTAGTTTTTTTTTTGTTCTCTTTTTTTAATTTTATTTACTTTATTTATTTATTTATTTGTTTTTTAATTTTACTACAGTCGAGCCCGCTTAATGGGATAGCCAATTTTCCATGGAAAATTATTCTAATAAACGGGATATTCCAAAACGGGATTAAAATAATAGAGATCAATGGTTTGGTACATTGAAAATGTATTACATTAAGCGGGATATTCTTTTAACCGATATTCTAATAAGCAAGCTTGACTGTATTATTATTATTATTATTATTATTTTATTAGAAAAGTTCAGTGGAACGCCAATGAGACAGACAAACACACAAACTAAATAAATAAATGAAATGAAATTTAAATAAAATAAAATAAATTTAATTTTTAAATAAATCAATAAATAAGTTTAAAAATCCCCCCCCCCTTTTGATGACGCCAACTTGCGCCATAACCCCCCCCCTCTGTGGGCACCCCTGGGGTGAAAAGCTTTAATTGTACATAGTGTTGTAGTTGAAGAAAATATATTTGGAACGCATCTTGGGAACGCATCTTTTTACAGAATAGGTGTCATGGTCGATGAACTTTTGTTTGGCCAAAACAGCTCAGTTGAGAATATTTATGCCACCTTTAGTTCAAACAGTAAATTTTTTTACCCCCAAAAAGGTGGTTTGAAACCCATTTACATTAAATTTGCATTATTCTTACAACAGTAAGCAAATATTTCGGAGAGTAATGCAAAGTAAATTTAAATTTGGATTTAGAAGCCTTTAAAATATTTTACCAAGGATAAATATTTATATTTTAATTTACAAGCAATGCATTTTTCCTAATCAGACATGCAGATAAGATGCTAGGAAAACGGAGAGAGCTTCGCGGCAGCTTTCTGGGGGAAAAAAAGAAGCTAAAGTCGTTTTCATAGCAAAAATATATTAGAATAAAAATTATTTCATGAACTATAAAAGTTTTTCAACTGAAAACTAATGGGAAAAATATTCCGAGATAGTAACAAGAAAAAACCCCATCAAAAATAAAGTACTGATAAGGACGAAAGAAAACTTGTTTACACTAAATATCAGAATCTGAAAACATTTTTAATAAAAAAAAATAATCGGAAAAATCAGATTTCTTTTAATAAAAAAATGAAAAAGTCTTTGCACAATCTTTAAAAAAAGATGAAAAAATATTTATGTAATGATTTCGGAAAAAAGTTTTCATTTTCCATAAAAGGTACATTAGAAACATGTTGTTACATGAAATTTCAGCATAAAAACGTTTGCGATAATTTAAGCATACGTAATGGTATAAAACTAAAGATTTTCGAATTTTTTATAATACCATCATACTTAGAAACATTCACAAACATTCCAAAAATATTATTCATAAAAAAGAGTCAAATAAAAATATTAATGTTTAAAGAAACTTTACTGAAAAGATATTAACAAAAAAGAGCTGGATTTTCGCTGAAACGAAAAAAAAAATGAAGATATTTCTCCATAAAATACGCTTTTCTGAGATTTTTAAATAATTCCATTATTTACTTTCAAGAAGTAGGGCGGGTTTTAATGAAACTACTGAGCATCGATTTTTTTTTTTAAAGAAAAAAGTTCATATTTATAGCTCGAAATATTGAGAGAGAAAAAAACATTCCTCCAAATGGAAGGTAGAAGTATGCTTTGCGGAAAGTGAATTGCTTTAAAAATGCGATTGTATGAAGCTAGTTAAAGAATGAAGAAAAATAAGGCAATAAAGAAAAAATCGTTTTTGAACGTGCGCGTTGAGAAGTTTTAAACTTTTTCTCGAAAAGCTGGCAAAATGCCTGTTTTTATATCTTTTGTGACTTCAAATTCGGGCGTATTTCAAACTTTGTTACCAATGGAGGAATCTAAATGCTTTTTCTGTTCTTTGACTAAACTGCGAAAGAATTCCGCATTCAGATTTTAAATAGAATATTATATTGAGTGTGACGAAAAGATGTGCTTCAAAGTTATCATATTTTTTTTCATATACAGGTAAAAAAATAAAAATTGATTGGTTGATTGCGTTTCATTGATGCAAGAACCAAGTTTGACTATATTGAGTAAAAGCATTTGTGAAAAGTTAAAAAAAATAAAAACTTTTTAGTCACAGGGAAAAAAAAAGTAACTGATTTGCAACTTTCCAATACCAATGAAAATTCGAACATTTTGGAAGAAATCATGGAGAAACATTAGGGAATGAAAATTGTAATTTTAAATGCAATAAAAAGAAGTCTGAAAAAATATACAATCCTCATATAAACAGTGAATGATCGAGTAACGCTTCTGACGTCATCAACAGTGAAACTTGCGGAACGGCATGATAATTATGCCAATATTTTTTGGTAATGTTTGACATGCAGGGAAATGCTGTATTTTGACGAGGCTGAACTGGATCCGGTATCTTAACTGCTTTACTGGTAAAACTCTCATTTCAGAAAATAAAGAAACAAAAAAGGGGTCTACAATGAACGCCATCTACTGGAGTTTAGGGTTCATCCACTGGAATTAGGGTTAAAATTTCAACTATCAAAATATCACCAAACAGGCAATTGCTTCGTTCAAATGTAGAGGCAATTTTCATCCGTCATACTTTGACGAGCAATTTTCTAGTGTATAATAATATTGAACTACTGCTGTAAGAATTTTGAAAGAAAGTGAAAGAAAAAATTCAATATAAACAAATGTTTTGTTGCAAAGTTAAAGGGAAAAATAACTTGACGGTAATTTTAAGTACTAAGTTCTGTAATTAGGTTGTAATGATCACTATAGCAATACTGGAAATGACAGTTTAAATACAATTAAAGTTTGAAAACATATTTTTGTATTTTAAGGTAATTCAGATAATTTTTGTTTCGATAGTTAAATTCTTTTAAGTTTCAAAAAAAAAAAAAATATACATATATATATTTCTCATAACATTGTAATAAAAGAGAAAAGTTTAAATTTCTTACTTGATATTTTTCCATTTATTATTTAACAAAGTTCAACTTTTCTTTTTTAATTTCTGTAAAAATTCTTAAAATTCATTCAATTGTAAACCACGTAAAACAGATGCATCTCTAAAAATATATTTCGAAGAAATATATTTTTAACTAGAGAATTTTTTCGATTTCATTAACTTTAAAACTTTTAGTAGAATGCCCGAATAAATATTGTTGTGAAATCGTTTTCTTACTGATTTAAGATTTACAATTATACTATAAAAAAAATCACGTTCATGAAGAAGCTTTACATTAACTAAATATTTTTTTTAAATCAAAAAACAAAAGTTATCACTATATAATGCAATTGAACACTTAAGCACAGCATATATTTTTTTCTTAAATTTATAAAATCATTACAAAATGTTGAATCTGGCACATGACGGTGAAATTGTTTTAGAATGCCTAAGTGATTATTGAAAAAGGTAGAAGAACTTCTACAGGCCTGCATCATGTTTTTTGGAGGGAAGAAATGAAAAATGTGCTACAACCCAGTAAATGAACACCCCTAACCACAAGACAAACATTGTACAGTAGAACCTCCCTTAAGGGACACCACCTAATAAGGGACACCTCTTTTTAAGGGATATTCTTTCTGGTCCCAGTCTCTTTGAATTGGGACCTCCGTGTATTTGTCTCTGATTAAGGGACACTATTTAAGGGACATTCACAGGAAAAAAAAATACAAAAAATTATGTAAAGGTGCATAAGAAATAGTGAATTTATTGGAATTTAAGTTTGACGTTTCCTCTAAAAATAAATTGAGGAAAGTTTAACATTAACATATATCAAGCAAAGAAGTCTGTACTGTAAAAGGCTCGCTGAAATTTACGTGCATGAGTACACAGCAACTAAGAAGCTGCCTATTTAAAAATTGAACACTAACTATAATGGTGTTGTTTCCTTCAGTTAAAAGTAGTATTTTTTGTCACTGAAATTGATAAAATAAGCAAAAAAAAAAAAAAAAATGGACCCAGAAAATACTTTTATTTTCCCAACAGTTATTTTTTAATTAATTTTTTTAAATGTCCGATTTTTCAAACAAGGCGTGGTCTTGATGACGTCACAAATGATGCACTTTGCCGTATCTTTCTACCGCGATTCCACGTTATGATAATCAAGAAGCGAATTAAAATTGCGCTCTACGCTTGCTATCAACCATATCGTTGCCAATACACGTGAGTAAAGATGCGAATTAAATATTTTGCTCTGTGAATGGCAACACAGAATGGCATTTCATCATTTGTGAAGCGTAAACAATAAAAGCTCACCGATTTAAGTAATTTTTTAAAAATATTAAACTTATCAAATTATTTAAAGAATGGTCAGATGCTATGTTTTTAAGCATGTTCTTTCAGAAAAAATACTTTTAAAATTTCGGAAACGACCCCATTCACACTGTCTTACATTGAAATTTGCAGGAAATGAAGCAAATCCATGTAATGAATTACTTCAAAATAATTTCTTCACGCTAGAAAATTTTGTAACTACTAAATTTTTGACTACATTTTAATTAATGACATAACAAACTTTGAAATTTCAATAAGTGGTAATTTTATTTAGTATAATATATATGAAACATTTTCAGTGTTTCATCTTAAATGTTAATAGTTCATGTTCATTATAACATTATACTGAATTAACACACTGTATACATCAACTTAAGTACCTCCGAAGAAGGGACCCCTCTATTTAAGGGACAAAGTATCTGGCCCCATTAGTGTCTCTTAATGAAAGGTTCAGCTAGTTGGAAATTCATAAAAAATAAAAGGAGGTTACTATTGCAAATTCATGGAAGAAAAAACTTTGGAAACTTTTTTTCCTCGTTAAATTCATTGTAAATTTGAGAATGCATATTTATCAAACACCAATGTTAAATATTGCTGACTATTAACAAGTCATTTATTTCATTAAAAAAAACTGATTTCAAATGTCTGGTAGCTTTGAGTGTCAAAACTCGCAACCAGTAGCAACTATTTCTGGAAATAAAAATGGCACTTTTAGAAATCTGTTTCGGGAAAGGTTGAATCGAAGGTAAGAAGAAAAATTAATCGCAACCAGGGGCAAAATTACATCAGATAAACAAAAACCTCAGAGAATTCCATGATGTAACTTTTCAACCATCAAAGGCAAATACATCCGACAAATAATTTTACCACCGAAATATACTAACACTTAACTGTAAACACTAAGAATGTCTATTTTACAATCAAATGAAACAATGTGTTTTCATAATAATCAACCAACCTTGTAACACGTGCCACGTTATCTATTTATGAAGAAGATGGATCAAATCTATCAATGACATTAACCATTCACAAAAGGAGCAGCCTCATCAGCTCAACACCTGCCGCTTATAAATATTCATTTTTAAATAAATTCAACTCAAATATGGAAAACATTGTCCAGATGCAGATACAATGCAGAAAATTTACATTTATTATTGAAAATATTCCTCAGACATTTGTAGTTTAAAGTCTCAACAAACAAACGCCAATAAAATATGAACCTGTAAACGAAGCGCAATATTTTCATAAAACAGCGAAATAAAAGTGTCAACAAGCAACTTTAATTCAAAAGCGTCACACTACATCTAAAATTTCAAGCTTAGTAAAATAAATAGGAGCTTTAAACTTGATTATTTCAGATAGAAGGCCGTGGGAATTCATCTAAATTGAAAGATAAAACTGGAATCATCGCATTTAGTGCATAATTTACAACAGAAAATTCTTCATCCGCATCAAACAGAATAAATTTGTAAACTATTCTCTTCCCAAGACATATCTTCATCACGTTCCTTTGTTGAGTTACTTAGCACTCTGGGAGCGGCTAATAGTTGAGGGAAGTGAGTGCAGAAGGAACTTAATTGCAGCTCTGATTCCAAGAGCTTTTAAACTAGCTCCATAATTCGAGCGAGACCCACATCCCGACTCAATTCAACCCCCCCGTGGCAGCAACATGGAATGCATAGAACACAAAATGTTTCGAGGCGGGACAAAGCATGAATCTTGTTTTGCAGCTGAGGATAAGGAGGAACGAGTTAGATAGCCCCCGCTAATGGAATCTCGGCGATAACGACTCATTTAGGCTGCTTGATTAATGGTAGCTCATGTGCGGTTGGCTTCCATGATACAACTGTTTCTGGCTCCGGCAATGATTTTCGTCTGAGCACTGGTGTTGGGATTAAGTACAAAATGGGAGGGTTCAGTCGAACTCGAACTCGCTTATAAGGAGCTTAAAGGGGCTGCAATATTTGCTGGTTATAATCGAGAGCTCATAAAAAATGTGTAAGTGAAAAAAAAAAGACATAAAAATTCATGCATACTTGCTTTATTTTTTTAATTTTTCTGCAGTACCGAAGCAATTCGTAAACTTGCTTTGAACAGTCCACATGTCTTCTTATTGTTTTTTAGGGAATACTTCTTTCTTGTCGTGTCTATGAAAGTCGTATTATCGTATTAGATATAGCCGTTAGTCTTAATGATGGCCTGTGCAGTTTCATTAATTTTTTCAGCATATAGTTCCACCGATGATGGCAAAACTCCTATCTCCTTTGATCTGTGCCGGCAAAAGCGTGGCCCGGTGACAGCTGCGTACCTGGACAGTTATCACAAATTCTGTTGATTCTCCTGAGGAAAAAACATTTTCTCATATTCTAACAAAAAAAAAACGATCTGAAAAGCATCGTTATTTGCGCCCCTGGCTTCTGAACTAATGTGAAGTTTCTCTGCATATCAAAAGACATTGGCTATGTTGAGGGTGATTCAGCTTGTAGTTTTGCATATTTATCGTCATCATAGTAGCTATTATTTTATTTTTCATTTGTATTAGCTCAAAGTCGAACTAGAATATCCTCTGAAGTAAGTATTTGAGAAGTGATAACATTAGTGTACACAAATATTTTATTTTCAAATGCTTCTCACACAACTCCACACTGCAAATAATCGGTACACATTCGGAACACTATAAGTATTCCAGCTGCCGGAATATGTACTAAAATGTATTTCGAATGCATTCTGTAACGATGAAAATCAGCTGAAATGTTTTACCAATCTGTTCCGTTATGAAAAAAAGTTTCAAATGTGCACCGAATGTGCTTTGCTGAAACATCAAACTAATGCCCCTCCCCCTCTTTTTCTATCTTTTTTTACACGTTGCTCTAATAATCAGCAAAAACTGCATGTTACTAAACACTAATAATTTTCAATGAAATGAAGTTACAGGTCAGAGGTGAAAGTAATGGAAAGAAAACTAACCTTGTGCTAAGGTTTCTTACATATCAATTATAAGGATTGTAGAGAATATCCTGAAATCTTTCACAATTCCTCGGTTCTAACAATCACAAAAAAATTTAAATGAACAAAAAATAAAAGTTTCATGTTTAGAATACCTCAGCAAAGATCAAAAACAATTTGAACCCCCTACCCCCATCGGCTACCTTTCTACGAATGTCTTCCAATGGCAATAATTTATTGAATTTCTGATGACAGAGGACATCGAAATTATAGCAGAAATTGATTCCTAATCCCGGTCCCACCATCGATCACTCACACATTAATCATACGCCCTTTTCCAAATATTTACAAATTCCAATCCATTGATCAGAACCGGGTAGCGTATTTAAAATATCTCATTACCCAGAGCATTAACGCGAGCCAAATGCCTAATGGTAATGAACAGGCAGACTTGGTTAACATGGTTGGCGCCTTGTACGTACAGATGGCGATGTGTTTTCCGACATGTCGCAGCGTGTAGCTATTAGCGATGCAGAGCGGAGGGATTTGCGGGATGCGGATAGGTCACAGGAGAGACGGAGCTAACGGAGTTTGTGCTGGGACAATCAATGAACGGCAGGTGCGTTGAAATGTCGGGAATTTTGAGAATTGCAACAGCTGATGAGGCGCATCGTCATATTGGAAAGGAAACGATAACAGAGTTTGTCCATTTGCTGGTGACAATTGAATAGGAGTTTTATTGCACAGAAGAGTTTTGGACAGTTACCATTATAGATTTTTTGACACAAATATGAATAAAAACGGAGGATAGGGATGCAGCAAGGGAGGGGGGAGAAGGGTCAAATGAAACAGTGGTTCATCAAAAGAGGGTGTCGAATGAGACAGCACGCAGCGAGGGAGAGGGGTCAACCCAACCAGAGCCCTTGATTTTTACACGTATTGCTACTCCAGAACATAAAAAATGCAAGGGTTGTTATTAGTAGAACTGGAATTATTTATAAACGAATGTGCATATGCAATTGCATCTTTTAACGACAGCACATATAAATGCAATAAAACGGCAAATTTTTAAAAATAAATGCTTATTACTGCGTTTTCTACTTGATTTTAGAACTTTATAACTTCAAGAAAAGTGAAAATAAACATTTTGTTCTTCATAAAGAAGGAAAAATTAAATGACCAATGAAAATCCATTTCATGGAAATAAATAATGTCTTTTCTGGCAGTCAATAAGAAAAGAAAAAATCTTTAGAAAGTAGATTTAATGACAAAGGGAAATGCCTATGGAAAATATCTTGAACAAATTGTGATTGATGTAGTAAGATTAATTAACGTGTGTATCATTTTTTGTGTGAATACCTTTCAATATGTATTTTTTGCCTCATTTATAAAACCCAAAAAATAAAAAGGGTGATCATTTTTTACTTGACGATGTGGCAACTTTATCGTAGGTAAAATAATTATTGGTGCATATTTTGAAAGTTTTAGTGCATATTTTAATGGTTTTAGTGCATATAATACGGTTCTAGTTATGAATTAAAACCCCCCTTCTCCAGGATAGTAAATTCTGATTGCGCTAGTGACATACGGGGGAACAAAAAAATCAGAACCAAGTTCATGTGCAACATCACCCATTTTATTTTTAACAAAAGTTTCAGTGATCAATAAAAAGCAATGTTTAGAACGCTTCAAGTATTCCACAAGTCTGCGTGAAAATTGTCATTCCTCCTTTAGCTTTTAAATTCAAAAATTCTCGAAACAAAAAGATTCCATTTTTTGACATCCTGAAAAAATTCTCCATATCATCACGGGAAAGAATTTCAAACATAAGGTAAAAAGTTTATTAGAAGTTTATGTGTCACATTAGCCATCAGTCATTTTGTAATGAAAGCTTGAAAAAACAGTACAACTCAAAACATTACACGCTACAAGTGTTTAAAACTTAAGAGTGAAAATTGGTCTTCTACAGTTTCTGTTATACTCTAAAATTATTTTAAAAAATTCTAATTCAAATCATAAATTGATTTTCATAAAGTAAATATCATAAAATAGGAAATTATTTTTAAAAAAAAAGCAACATATTGTCATGAAAATGCATATAATCTTGTTTCGGAGACGTAGTCCCTTTTCTTTGGATGACAATTGGGCTTGTGAGGTTAAAAATGTAGTTATTTTAACATGTGATACAGTCTTTATCTTCACAAAAGCAATTTCAAAGCAAATTCAATTCTTTATTTCCAGAATTAGAACACCATCAGTATCAGTATTTTATTAATGACAGACATTTCTTTCATTACTTCCTTTTTTTTTTTTATCTCTTGTGTACTAACAAATAAAATTTGAAAAACTATAAAAAAAGGCTATGAAATATATTCCAGTGTTTATCATCAGTCATTTCTTGGAGAATGTGAATAGAGAAAGAATGTTTATTTCTTTCTACAAAGTTACAAGAAAATTGCAAAACGTAACGAGTATGGGAGGCAAAATCCATATCAGAACATGTAGTAGATCTAGCAGAAACGAGATGCGGGGGAAGGAAACCAATCAAATGCGTCATCTCTTACAGATAAAAAGACACAACCTTTCTAGAGCAACCACAGCTTTTTTCCTTAATTATACCAATTAAACCTTGATATATTCTCTCTAATTTGGCTCTTAAATATTCCCAGGAGCCGTAAGGATGTCGGAGAATGCAAGAGAACTCAAACACAACCTTTCTAGAGCAACCACAGCTTTTTTCCTTAATTATACCAATTAAACCTTGATATATTCTCTCTATTTTGGCTCTTAAATATTCCCAGGAGCCGTAAGGATGTCGGAGAATGCAAGAGAACTCAAACACAACCTTTCTAGAGCAACCACAGCTTTTTTCCTTAATTATACCAATTAAACCTTGATATATTCTCTCTATTTTGGCTTTAAAATATTCCCACGAACCGTAAAGATGTCGGAGATTGCAAGAAAACTCAAACACAATAAAAACCTTAGTTTCGTAGAATTATATTTAGAAAGAGAAAAAGTAACCCCAATCCTGGCGCTTCAAAGAAACTCAAATTGTCGAAAACTAACACATGACATCAGCAATTCGATACTTAAACTCAAACTGACAAGAAATAATGCCAAATGTGGTAAAGTTACATGTAGATATCCACACAAATCCGGTCTTCGAAATTTGTAAGTTTTCTATTTCGGGCTGATTTTGCTGCAATGTGGAGAATAAAATAAGGATTCGCAACGAAAATAGGTAGATATATTGGGAGAAGGTTTAGAATATTATGCTCTTTCAACGAAATGTTTAATCAAAAGTTCCATTAAAGGAAGGAAACTCTTCATAAAAGAGTTGGGAAAGATTCATCCAAACTTCCTCCAGCGGAAAATTTCCGTTTTGCAACGTGGAACTCGTCGCCGATAGAGCCTGCCCCTCCTATCACCTGTTGCATCGCCTGGATCGATACCGCACACCTGACTTTACCCGGGGCGCATCGCTAATTTTAGAACCTGAAATCCGGCACATCTATCCTTCAGCTACAAGCTTGAATAATAGATAAAGAAACTCCGCGGCTTGGAGGCAAAAGACCAAACGCGATTGGTCGTTACGGCTACCTTTATCGGGCTCTCAATTACTGCTCCCCCCCCCCCCCAACTAGATACACAGTTATGCCTGAATTCACTAAATAATCGATGTTTGTTCAAGGCGAAAAATGTGATCTTTTCATGCCGAAATTTTTGTCGAGATTTATAAGCGTACGCGGGCCGTATGTGTTTTTCAGAGCTTAGAGGACAGTTCTTTTTTACCATTGATAAATTAAAATTATGATTATCTGCTACAAAAAGCACACACTTTTCAGCCAGGCGTCTGGGATACATAAAAGTCATTTTTCCACTGCACTGCGGAAAAAGTATTTGAGCTTCCGACAAAAAACAGGAAGCTTCAATATATATATATATATTTTTTTTTGCTTTTAAACTGTTTGTTGCTTTAGAATAATTTTAAAATATTTGTGCTTCCATGACGCTTATTTACCATTTAGGAATTTTGAGAATTTTTATGCAACTTTTTAGCTAAGACTATTTCATACTATTATCGTACTCATGATCTTAAAATCAACGAAGGAAAATGAATTTAAAAAAAAGACTATAGTTGGGGCAAACCTAACCTGGCAGAGCCGTAATGCTGCGATTAGGATCTGCGTAGCCTGCACAATGCTGCCATATTATGTTTGCTTCAACTATAGTACATACACAAAAAAGCCTATTTCGCATTTTTTTAAGGACTTACAACAGATTGTTACTAAGACAAAAGAGAGGAAATTAAGAAACTAAATCAATATAAAACAAAGAAATTATGGCATAATAAATTCAGTCACCATGGAAAGACTGGTAAATGTAGGATCCGAGAAAGCTAAAAAGGAAATTAAAAAAAAAAGAAAGAAAAGAAAAGAAGCAAATTAAAGTGAGAAAAATCTGAAGGTGAACAAGTAAAAAAAGAAAGAAAAATCCCAAAAAGAAAAAAAAAATAAGAAAATAAAAAAGGAAATAGTCAGAAAACCTAAATTAAAAAGCAAAAGAAGAGATCTTTAGATCTCTCACCATTTTCTGGTTCAGACAACATTAGTGGAAGTTAACTTTACAACGCACCACAAAAAGATCTGGAATCAAAAGCTCTATTAATGAACCACCTACCAATAAAAACAATTATAAAGCCTGATCTTATATTTTAATGAATATAAAGGGGGGGGGGGGTACAGGAAAATAACCAGCTCCAAATATGTTTGATTCACGGTCTAAACACCAAGGCGATGAATATGATGAGGACGAATATTGATGAAAGGAACTTAAAATTAATGTGAGAGGATAGAGATATTCTGATGAATATGCTACGGTATGTAGCATATTCGAGTTTTCTGGAATCGAAGCTAATTAAAAAAGGATATAAAGATTATGACGTTTTCCCAGGAAATGTATAATTTTTTGAATAGGTTAGTTGAAAAATTCAAAATTGTGCTCAAAGTAACTTTATTTATAGTTAGTTGTGTGCATGAAGACTAAGTGTTTAGCTTCATAATAGCTGATTGTTTATTTTGAACAAGATTGTATGTTCATTTCGCCACCTATTTTAAACAACAAAAAGGACACATTTTTTGCTTGATAATAATTAAATTTGAATCTGAAATTATCTTTAAAAAATATCAGTGTATAAATTTATGAAAAGTACCACATTTGTAAGTCTTTCCATTTTTTCCAATTTGAAAAAAAAAACAAAAAAAATAGTTGACTAGGGGGGGGGGACCCCACTCGAATTTGTTCTGACACTCTGATTTGTTCTGACACTCTGACAGGGTTAACTCCGACCAGTAACCACCACGAAAGATTTGCTTTGTGAATATGAATTACACTCAACGTCCAATTATAAGCATTAGGGGTCATAACTGACCCATCAAACATGTTCAGACAGAAATGCAAACCAAAACAAATATTCGCATTTCTTCTGCATTTTTTTTTTTTTTTGAAGTATCCTTAACTTTCACTTTAATATTTTTGGTGGGTTTATTACGAGTACCTTTAAAGGATTCTCAGTAAATAATTTCGATGGTTACATTTCAAAAGTTACCCGAAACTATATCATATTCGTTCATTTTTTCCGTAATAACACCATAGTCTTTTTTTTTTCTTTTTTTTTTGTTAGCCTTACGCAAAAAAGCGAGGTGAGATGGAAGAAAGGTTCGGCTTTTGCCAAATAACTAGTTACTTTACAGTATTAGAGATAACCTGTTGTGATGTTTAGAGCACTGCCCTATAATACTACACTCAAAAAAAAAGAGTCATTTTACTCAAAGAAATGATTTCTTTACTGTCACACTTTCTTCATACAACTAAATAAAATATCACATAAAAATTTATACTTGATAAATTTACGAAATTTGCAAACTGAAAGAGTGTAGTACATTCAAATTTAAAAATAGAAGATAAAACTTTTGGATTCTTAAATTTGAAATTTGTTCAAGCATGAAATATCTATAATAAGAGTTTAAAATGTAAGAGAAGGTTAAAAATATAATGAAAGATGCAACTGCTTACCGGACTTAAATGCTTCAGATTTATAAAGACAAATCAAATCATAGTACTTACCTAAAAGAAAAAAATAAGGATTTATTTAACTTTTTAACAGCATGAACTTTTATATAAAATTTGATGCTGCATCAGAAGTGTATTCAATAGATATAGGTACTGTTTTTTTGTCTGAGGTCAAACGTTTTAAATTAAACAGATTGCAACGAGACGTGAAAAAAAAAAAAAAAAAAAAAAAAATCGGCCTTAACAATCTAACTGTGAAAGCGAATAAGTCTATAAATTAATAAAATTATTGATGCATTTTCAACAACTACAATTGATTCAACATTCACCGTTCTTTAGTTTTTTCATACAAAACACTCTCATACGCGTTTTTTTACGCGTCTTAGAAAATGAAATGATATTATATTTGCATTATGAATATTCAAATTATAAATCTATGTATAGCTTTTGTTCACCGCAATCCAATTAATTCCATTAGGAAATCGCATGACGTGATTTACACTAGTTAAAAAAAATCTTGGAATCACGCAAAACCATTACTAAAAGAACACTTCAATTACACCTGTTGCCAATCCCGATGAAAAAATAAAACAGTAATAAACTTTTTTTTTTTTTGAATACTTTCAACAGGGACACTGTCCCGATGTGATCTCCCAAAAGTTTCCTTATTCGTAAACTTTTGTCTGACGATTCGGCAAAACTATCATCATTAGGAAGAATTTAGAGTTACATTTGGCAAAATTATCATCATTCGGCGAAATTCAGAGTCTTATTCGGAAAATTTGGAGTACCCTAGTTGGAAAAATTATCATGATTTGGCGAAATTTGGAGCTCTAATCGACAAAATTATCACCATTCGGCAAAATTTAGAGTACCATTCGACAAACTGAGGCTTAAACTTAGGGCACCCTTAACTTTCAAGGGGAAAAAATGACCATCAAAATAAAATACAGACAGTTATTTCTCGTCAAGGAAAACATAAAAATTATAGTTTAAAATATTACTCCTTTGAATATAATTACATGAGGAGTTCAAAACTTATGAGATAGTTCTGTTTTAAAGTTTATAAACATTAATATTTTTTATTTCGATGTTGGGGAATGTGAGGCAAAGTGAAAGGGTGAAATATTTACTTTGCTTTTTAGCGCCACTTATGTAGTAATATTTAAACATTGTAGTAACACATGTGTATTGTAATATTTTGACCATGATAGTATTTTATGGCTGCTTTCAACAAGTTTTTTAATTCCACGTTCTTTGACTTCAATTGTGTCACCTTCCGCATATAATTCATCCCAAATCACACACAAATCAGTCATGTTTTCCCAAATAGTTCACTCACGTAATCACTGAGCTGTATAATAGCATTTCTCACAGAAAAACATTTAATATTATTTAAGTTTTCTTCAAATTGTGTAAATTAAAAAATTGATTTACTTCAAGAAAAGTGAACTAGAAAACTTTACCTTGAACCTAATACTGATTTTCTAATTCAAATTATGTCACTCAAAATCAGATATTTTCTCTGGATAGTTTTACTTAAAATTAACCTATCAGTATTTTTGAGCTTCCTTTTAAGAACTAAAATGAGTTCTGTATGAAGATAGCGTCCTTTTTCGCTTCTTTGTTACATTGTAATGAAATAAATTGTTTTCAGCAAACATCTAGTAAGTCAACTTGATGAATATGTATCTGTGTAGCTGCTTCCGTAGGTAGGAAACCATCTAGCGTTACGGCGTTCTATTACAGGGGGTCTTGGGGAGAGCCGGTGGGAGTGGGAAATGTACGTTCTTTCTTGAAGCTTTTGATTACAGATTTGATTTGAGCCTTACTTTGAAAATAAGTTGCGCGCTTAGTATTTAACAAAGATATGTGTTGTAGATACTCATTTTGTTCAGAATTTTACTTTCTACAAGCCATCGGGCCATCGGAAGAGTTATTTTTGAGATAGTTATATTAATGAAAAAACAGGTGCTTTTGTCACTAATTTGGCCGTAACGGCTAAAGCTCACTTAGTAGTAGAAGGAAAACTTAGTATGGTCATTCCAGACCCATACGGCATGGATTAAAATCATTTCCAGCTTTCCACCAATTACTTCGATCTTACAAGGGATCAACGAAATCTGAACCAGGATTGTTTTTATGAATTCGCAAAAAAACTGCTTTGGAAACAATGTAGTGATTAGCCACCAACAAAATGGACTTTTTGATTTTTCTTTTAAAATAAAAGCAACTGACAATACTGACCAATATTAAAAAAAAAAAAAAAGTTCCATTCTGTTAAAAAATCAGAACATAGGCAATTAGTCTTCTCATTTGGAGGCAAGACAGTTTTTCCCCCCTCGAATGAGCTGATTTCATGGTTCCAACGAAACAACCAACGTTAACAGTAACTGTTGAAATTCGACGTAAAAAGTAACTGAAATCAGTTCCCGTACTAAAGTGTGTAATTTAATAAAAACAATTTTATTTTAGAAAAAAAGATCGGAAGGAATAAAGATTGCCAAAATCACCTGAAGTTACTGTCAACATTTTTTTTGTACTTCACTTCAGTTCAAAGAGCACTTCTAAAATAATTACCTATTTATGATTCTGAACTTAATCTTTCCTTAAGTAAGACATTAAAAGCAAAATGAAAGAGTAAAACTGAAAAACTGCATAAAAGGGAAGAAAAAAACTACTTTAGTGATAGATAAGGTTTTTTTTTTTATTAAAAGAAACTCTAATTGTAATAGAAATTAAATGAAAGTTACAATCCATAACCCAGTAAAAAAAGCTTCCTTCATAAGCTCACTGGAATTATTTCAAATAGCGGAGCCGCTTTCTTGACAATGAGGATATGAGAGGAGAAAAAATTTCATAAGAACCATCTTTTAATTGTGAAGACCGCTATGGGAAGCGTCGCAATTTGCATTTCCTTTTATTAAGGTAGATATCACTTTTTTTCCCCTACAGAATTGATTGCAACCCAAGAAATTTATTCCTTCCAATAAAATGAAGAAAGGGAAACTAGTGGTTAAAAAAAAAAAAAAAAAAAACTCACAAGAAGTTCGTTCCTCATTTTTTATTTGAAAGAAGAATAAATGTCGGGCTATTACAAGGCGGCAGGGCATTTTCCGAAGAAAATCCATAAAACCGGGCTCTTTAATAGGTAATTGAATTTGGGCGGACATTCCGAAGTAATTGAAAATGCATTCACCCTTTAATAAGCCGTTCTATCGTTCCAACGTGGGAGGTTGTCATCAGTTCTTTCTAATTAAATCGCAACAGGGCTTCGATAGAAAATAAACGTTTATTTTATACAGTGACGGAAGTACTTTGAAATGTTGTTACACAAAATTAGCAATTCATAAGCAAATGCACAAAATATGATGCTGCATGTGGAGAAGCGCGTGATCAGACTTGAGGCTGCCATCCTACAGACAGTAATTCTACAATATTATCTTGCTAAAGTTTCGAATAATATCAGTTTTTTCCCCGAAAAAAAGTAAGGTTACCTATGGGTGAGTGTCTGAGTTGAGGGTTTGCACTTTAATCCTAAATAATATCAGTCCGTCCCCCCTCCTCTCACATGTAAGGTCACCTTTAGATGAGGATCTGAATTGAGGGCTTATCATAATGTTACCATATTTTTATTCCTTCTTTTTAACAACATGGCAATTACACTCTAGTTCACTTACTTCCGTAACACCTGAATCTTCCACTGGAGGAAGAGGATTACTTAAAGGTGAAAAGTCACGAAAATTCCACGGGTAAAATCTTCAATAATTGCGATTATTTGTGAATATATGGAACTGAATTGTTGTTTCTACGTATGTTCAGGTTTGTGTTGAGATATTTGCCGCTGCCAGTTGTGCGGGAATTTAATAAAACTAGAAGGAAAAGTGCATGTTTGTACTCTCTCAAAAACCTTTAATCTTTGGCATGTACGAATCAAACTCAGAAGCGGGTGTTATTAGAGATTACACGGTACTTTCTTGCACTTGAAAGAAGCAACAACATCGCGATGTTTCTCAATACGGTTTATTTTATTGAACTCTGTAAGGCCCTCATGTTGCTCGACGACCTCTTTTTTTTTTTGTAACTCCAGAAGTTGTTCATGTTTAATATTCACAGAACTAACATCTAACGGAAAGAGTAGTTATAGATACAAACATTAAATAATGAATATGTTTTAAGAAGCCTCTAAAATATGAATGATAATGCCGTTTGCATGCCATTGGTGGAGAATCAAAAGGGATAGAACCAGTAGTTCATAGGATGGCTAACCCCAAACTTTTTCTTAAAGAATAAAGCACCGAGGGACGATTCCCGAAAAAATGTCCCGTGCTAAATGCTAAGTTATAAATTTTTTTCAGCTAATCAAAACCTTCAAAAAATAATACATGCTTTAATATGCTATCGAAGCATAACAGTTAATCCCATACTTAGTTAATAGTTACTTGAATAAAATAAAAATTTTAGCGTTACACACGGAATACTTTTTAGAGAATCGTCCAGAAAGTGAAAAGGCGGCATTCAGAGAATAGCAAATCTATCACTAATCGAATACCTCTTTTGTTCCAAGAACCAAATTTAGTTCCCCCAAATTTTAGCTCTTCTTAACAGCAAATCTAAAATGAAAGCAATTCGAACAACACTTTCTTCTTCCATCACTTAGACACACACACACACGCACACACAAAAAAAAAAAAAAAAAAAAACCTCAAGTGTATTTGTAAAAATTTTTGCGGAATCTCTTACTAGATAGTTCCAACCCTGCTCACTGGACTTGCCAACCAGACGGACAAAAAATTAATCGCCTAATAGTCATCAATTTGTTGATGCTTCACCTAATGAGATTCGATTAATAAATCCGTTAACTATCGCTTTACAAAGATGAAACCTAGACATATGACTTTTCAGAACATCCTAATTCCGTTGGCCCCTGCCTAGAGTGAACTCCAGGTTCTTCTCGGAAAAGATCCTGAAATGCAGACATAAAGACAATCGTGAACAAGCTTTAATATTATAGAAAGTATACACACACAGCGGAACAATTCGTTCACGGTCAGTTATTGAATAATAAAAAATAAATTCATCTATAAAATTGTTTTTTTTTTTTTTTTTTGTAAGCATCCGCTGTTTTAGAAATATAAAAGAATGATTTAATAAAATAACAAAAACTAAGCAAGCTAGAAAATCATTTCTTCATAGCTCCATTTCCCTTAGCCGATGAAAGAATTCGCGAGTTCCAATTTGCTAAAAGCAACAAGTATTCCTTAGCACCCTTCAAATGTCTAAATTTGATACACAATCCAAAAGATCTAAAAATGCCTAAAGAAGAGTCAACACTCGAAATAATCTGTGAAGCGAAGCTTCAGCAACCTAATTTAAAAATTGTTACGAATCACTAAAATGTAGGGATTTCTTTCCTTCTTTTTTTCTTTTTTTTTTTTTTTTTTTGAACGAAGAACTAATGCATTTATTTTATGTATTTATTTATTTTCAAAGACACTTTTCGAAATTATGTACTGTAAACGTACTAATTTTCGCGATATTCGCAAGACCATCTTAATCGCGGAAATTTAAGTCTCGCAAAATACTTTTTATGTATAAAACTTGCTACTCGCGAAATTTTCAGCTCACAAAATCACTGATATGTTCATTTTTGTGAAAATTACAACTCGCGAAAATAAGTGCTTTTACAGTAATATACTTTTTGCATTGGATTTCGGAAGATTCTTCGGCCTGTCAAGGACTGGATCTCACAAAAGACGAAGTTCTTTTGAGCGGACATAATCCTCTTAGGCTGCAACAAAACAGGGATATATTAATTTGAGAGCCGAGCACAAAGAACGATGCTTCATTTGAGCCGTTCTTTTGAAGAGAACTCTTTTTTCCTCTCCTCCTCTCCTCTCTCTTCCCAGCCATTTTTCTCACTGCGAAGGAACGTTATTCAAATCTCGGGAATTGAATTAACCCGGCAATTTAAACGGGATCCTCAGAAAATCTTTTATTGAGCAGAAAACGAGGAGCGAGAGATTATTAAAACAAAAGTTGTTAATCGCCGCCTTTCAGAGAGAGAGAGATCAATTTACGTGGATGAAGAATTCGAAGTCAAGAGCGTCTCAAGAATGCTCGTCCCAGTTTTAGGTTAGAGTTTACTTTCCTAACTCACGGCAAAGAACGTGATCAATTTGTTGAATTTTTGAAATCAGAAAAAGGAGATACGAATCCAAGAAGAAAACGCGGAGCTTCTACACGTTTCATACTTTACTCTTTGGTGAATTCTGACATTTAATCATGTGTCGTTCAAAAGTGCAGGAGGCCAAAAATTGGATCGTGTTTAAATTGAAATGTGGCGTTTAGTATGAAAACCAGTATTTAAAAAAATCTTATAAGGGATTCGATTCGCGTGTTTTTTTTTTTTTTTTTTTTGCAAATGCGTTACTTGCGAATTGATATTCACAAAGTAGTGTCTTTCTCAGCATTTTTTTTTTTTTTTTTTTTGTAAATGCTATATCTTTAAAAATACAGTGAAATCCCGTTATAAAGAACTTTCAAGGACCTCCAATTTTGTTTGCTGTAACGGGAATTTCGTTTGAATGCAATACAAGCAACGTAATGAAAACTAAATTGGGACTCAAAATTTATTTCGTTGAAACAGATAGTTCGTTGTATTAGTATTCGTTGTAACAGAATTTCACTCTGCATATTTTATCAGTAGAAAAACGGTAAGCATTAAAAAAGCTCATCTGCCAATGGTCAAGTTCGCTTAAATTTTTGATTCAGATAAAATATTTTGTTTAACAGTATGTTTCAATTGGTTTTGCTAGAAAATATGCATTGCAGAGTCGGCGATCATGTGAAACACGAACAGATAAAAATTTATTCAATTAAAATCATAAAACATTGCAACTTATAGAAACTTAAAAACATGCTATCCCGGCATTTCCTTACAATTTGCACATACGTGCTCTACCCGCGAGTAGCATGAAAAAAAAGATCAAAAGGGCAGAATAATCACTTATCGAAGTTTTACACCTGGATCGCTACTGCGTTACACGCAAATCAAAATGTCTTTCCTCTTCGATTTAGAAGTGAATAAAACAGTTAGCATTTTAACGTAGATGCCAGACTAAAATTAGTTTGGAAAACTTATATGGAGGATAGGAGGCACATGACCAGGAATGGTTTCCTTATTTCCAACAGGTTTCACACTGTTAGAAAAGTGTTACGCCAGTTCAACTACACACAAAAACTTAAGAGCTAAAGCTCATTTAAGTTATCATTAAATCGTTTAATTTGCTTTTCCTAAACTCTGGTACGAATAGACCCAATTATACCAAAGAAAAATTAATCGTCAGTCATTGATCAACAAAATGGTGGAACGTTATCTGGTAGAATAAACATAACAAAAAAAAGAAGACCAATGAAAATACTTATGCCAATGAAATAAATTTCAAAATTCATCTTCCTCAGCAACTTTCCCCGTCATTATCTAATATGGGCTTCTGAATTCTATTCGCCATTTTCATATCACCACAATATCCATTCTCTTTCCCGTTAATGCATTCCCCAAATGCAGAGCATTTTTTCCTCTTCCCAGCGTGGAGAAGCACTTCGCCCGCAGTTTATTTACTTCTTGAGTGTCATCTGGAAGTGAAGGCGTCACAAGGCTTTTCTTAAGATGAGGCGTTAGAGAAGCTACGATCCGGCGCCTACTCCATCTTCGGAAGCTTTTGAACACTTTTCCTTCACAGATTCTATTAGTTTAACTCCCAGTTACGGTTAGGATATTTTGCATTGAGTTAAAGTTTAAGTTATAAAAGCCGAACTAGCTGCTCAGATTTCTCAACCTTTACGTTCAAAACATAAGTGTCAAATTCGAATCCGAGTTTCCTTTAACAAAAACTAAAAATGGTATGTTTTCAATTCGCAACTTCAGAGCTCGAATACGCTACCTTGCGGTGATTAATAATACTAAAGAAAAAGGTAAAACATTCCATTCCACGTATTTTCTTTGGGGTAAATTACAAGCTATATACATTTTGTTATGTAATGTAATTTCAGAAGAATAGTAAAGAAAGTTTCCCACACGATGAAAAATTACTTTCATTCACTAAGCGTCAAAGCAAGTTATAAGTTACGGCACTTGTTTGTTTTGCCTTCTTCATTCGCCATTAGACAGTGGCTGCAGTGCCCCCTAGAGTTTATTGGAGTTGCGAATATAATCAATAGTTTAAAATGTGGTATGAAAAAATACCACAAAATTATTTTAAAACGTCGGTTCTCCTCCCTTCCCCCTTTCTCTGGGAAAGTTATACATTTTGCGTAACAATAAGCACGTAAAAAATATTTTATGCTTTTAGCATAACAATAATGGTACAAAAATAATATAATCTTCTCAACATAGCAAGCAATAAACATGCAAAAATGGTTTATCGACCAGTTTCGCCGACATTTAAAATGTCTTACCCCTTAAATTTATCAAAATATGTAATTGAAACTGAAAAACAAGGAGGAAGGAAGTGTTGTGTCGGTGAAACTGAGGGACACCTGCAAAAAATTTTAAGGTATTTTTTGTTCCTAATTTAAATATTTTATATAAATTACTATTTTATATATAACGTTTTAGATATTTTTTATTCTTGTTTGTTTCTAAAAGTTTTAAGTTATCACATGAAATATAGCAGTTCAATAGTTAAATTCATAAATGTAGCATTCATGAAGATTTCAGCAATTTTCGTAATATAAATCAATCTATTCACACAAATGATACTTTTTATTCCCAAAACTTCAAGCTTTGGCTTTTAGTTGTGATTAATTCAAATAAATTTATGCATCACAGTATGAAGTATCACTCTTATAAACAGTTTTCCCGTATTTAAAATAAAATGATCTGTATGCGTGGTCATAACATGTCACACCCGCAACGTGCAAAGTGCGATTACACCCGCAACACGTACAAAAAATTATTTTTCAACTAAAATGGCTGTAAAAGTAGGTTTCTACCCCAAAAAATATTTGAAAGAAAATTGCACACATTTGTCGCTACAAAAAGGTACGAGTTAAAATAACTTTTCCTGTTTTATTTAAACCATTTTGAAACTCTTCGACTGTTTCAGGTTGCTGGTCAACCTACGGACGTGGTGACAGCAAATCTCAAGCTCTATGAGACATGATTGTTGTGACACTCTATTATACACTCTTCGAATGGCCTCGTAGAAAATTTTGACATACTTAGTAGGCAAACGCCGGAATAACCGTCAGAAGTCTTCCAGAAACGCAGCTTTCCTGTGCACCGAGATGAGCTTTGGTAAAGTACAACCCATTGAGGCACATTAGTTATCTTTACTAATATTATAAAGAGAGAGGGCGGATTTTTGTGTGTTTATATGTTCGAGGTAATCTCCGGAACCACTGCACCTATTTGAAAAATTCTTTCACTATATGAAAGGTGCTTTCTTACTGAGTAACATAGGCTATAATTCGAAAAAATCTGATAAATAGATCTTTTTTTATACAAATTAATGCCCAAATTTCACGTTAATTGCCTATTATTAGCTATTAAAGGGGTGAAAAATTACTTGCACATATTAATATTATATATCGTTAAAACGGGTAGAATTTTCTGCGTTCTAAACAATTTATTTCAATGTTCTAACTTAATTACGGCGGGAGTAATTTGCGTTTTTAGCTCGAACCTTTTTAGGCTTAGCTGAAATTTAGGCATTACTTTCTTCATTAAATCAGTCAATAAAAAGTGAAGGAATTGTCCCACAATTTTCTTCTTGACAGCATTGGAAAAAGCGAAATTTTTTACTCCATATCTCTCTCGACCTTTGGTCGAAAAAAATTAGCTTCTATATTAAAAGGAAAAAAAAGTTACAAGCGTTTTAAAATTAAATTCGAAATACGTCATTTTGCTTCAGGTTGTCAACCATTTTATTTTCGCGTTTCCATGGTTACGCTTTTTGAATTCATTGTTTATTTTGCATCTGATTTCTTAAACTTATTTTATTTCATGTTTCCATGGTTACGCTTTTAAAATTCATTTTTCGTATTTTGATTTCTTAAAAGTATTTTAATATCTGTCGTCATTGTTTGGAAGGGTAATTTTGCATGGTGTTTTCTTTCTTTTATTTAAGTTACTCTTTAAGTTATTAAGTTATTCTTTTAATTAATTGTTGAATATATGTCACTTGACACAATTTTTGTTCTCAAGGTAGACCGGGCAAAGCCGGGCAAACGCAGCTCTTAATATATAAAGAATTGAAAGCTACTGTTAATGTGATTTTATATTTTTTTGTTTGTTTTGGGAAACATTTATTATTGCCAAAGAAAAAACATCCGCTTCACTCGCAAAAGGGCTGGGTTCCGGGAGCGTGGTCGCTTGGCACGTTAGGGGCTGAGCAATTCAGTCTAGGATTATTATTTTAAGGCAACCGTTAATGTAATTCATTGTTTTGGCGATTTGTTTTGAAAGAAAAGAAACTTTTGATTTTTTTTTTATCCGAGTGAAATGTACGACATTTTCTTCTTTTTTTCTGACGATGATTTTTGAATGTTCCATGGTAATATTTTAAAAATTTTTTGAAATTGCAGTAATATTTTTGCCGCAATATTTTAAATTGCAGTAAAAACCGCTTCACTCGCTAAATAGAGTTTTAAAGCAAGATTTGACGAAAAGTTTTATACTCCAAAGAAACGTTAATGGTTTTTTTTTTGAAAAGGTGTGTATGCATTTTATGCAAAGAAAAACGATCATTTCACATCAGAGGGAGAGGGAGCGTCTTTTTTTTTTATTCAACGGACTTCCATTAAATTTTTAGCACGGGCATCGCTGTGCGGGTACTGCTAGTAAATCATATAACAGCCTATTGAAAACTTTCAAACAACAGATTCATGGCAATTTTTTCCAACTTTTTTCCAACCCTAAATAGACATTCGTAAGTTAAATCACCACTTAAAATCGTTGATTTAAAAAACAATGATTTTAAATACTTTCTTAGATTTTATATCGCCACTTCAGACAAGACATTTCCCTCTGTGGAAACCATTTTGCCAACATTGTCCAAATTGCCCTCATTGTGACTTATTCTAAAAGCTACTTACATTTATATTATTTTGCCAGTGATTTAGGACATTTACCTCCTTAGTGAAGTTCAATGGTGACAGAAGTTCTAAGAAACATTAAGATCTTTCAGAACAACTTTTAGAAAATAAGGAATCTGCGGCAAAAGAACATTAGAATGACTCCTATTAACCAGATGGCGTTTCGATTAGCATACCCCAAATGAACAATCTATTATTCCTCTTAAAGAAATCGTAAAAAGAATTTCTAGTGAATTTCCAACCAGCAATCTGGCGCCAGAAGTCTTCCACGTCTTAACAAATGATAGTTTGGTCATTCGTTCTTGTAAGTTAATTGCTCCGTTAGACTCTGCTCCTCCATCCAGATCAGTTAGTTCTATGCGATAGTATAAAAGTGCTTTTTTATGTAAATGAAAACGTCGTTCCAGATAACCATATACTCTTCTTCTTCTGATGGCCGGGTAGTTCTTTCCTCCTTACAGATTAAGGGAAATTTATTTTCGCGATTCACTTTACAGGCCCACCCCATTTCATGTTCATGCTGATGGGCCGCGGAGATGATGCAAAAAGCCATTTAATGCATTCGGATATCGAAAGATGAAGTTTGGAATTCATTTTCGGAGAATTTATTCTCTCTATAGCGTCTTATTTTCAAAAAGTACATTAGAAAGAATGCATGACTGATGTGACCAGCCTGATGAATATTCCGGATAAGATATAACTTGTTGCTTTATGATTTAAAACTGAAACTAAATTTGGTAAAAGTTGAAAGCTCATTAGATAAAAGAGTTTTTGTAACGTGAAGAAAAATCATAACGAATTCTGAATCTTTTTTTTTTTTTAAATGAAATTAGGAGATAATTGAATTTTCTTTCTCAACATTTTTTGGCGCCGAGAGATTAATTTATCTTTTTATCTTTACATTTTCAGAAAAAGAATGAAAATTCATAACCTGTCAAGCTGAAAAACTTGTTGCATTTTCGCAGAAAAAAGAAAAATGACTATCAAAATCCGTTGTTTTAAGTTTTTATATCTTCATAAATCATGTCATAATGAATTCAAAATGGGAAAAATGAAATGCTAAAAAAAAGGGATTTTTCCGCTTATGCATGAAGGAAAAAGCAATTTCTGAGCATTTTATTTTTTGGAAAGTTGATTAAAGAAAGTATTTCAAGGAGTTGAGTTTTAATAAAGGACAGTGAGCAATATTTTTTGTTCGTCTGGAAACGCACTTCATCTTTGGTTCTTTGATCCTGTTCACTTTAAACGTGATTTTTGAATATCACGTTTTGCTTAATAGCTATATAGATATTAAGAAAAAAACTAACTGTATTTTAAACGTTGGTAAATATAATCTGCGAAAGAAATGTTGTAATATAGAAAGAGATATATGTTAGTTTAGTGTCATAAGAGAAAAGCTAAAAAAAGGTTATATCGGATTAGTTTTCATCTAAAGAGGTTTTTTTTTTTCCTGCAATAAAAAAAAAAAAAAACATTGAAAAATCTCATTCCATTAAAACAATTTTTGCAATTTTTTTCAAATTTGTGCAGTTTTACAACTTTTCCTACTGGCTTTACTACCTAAATGGTTTTAGAATTCAGGCGTTCTGATGCCACCAGTGGAAAGAAAAATGCGATTTACTCCAGGCCAGAGAATGATAAGTAGTGTAATAAAAGTTGAGGCAAGAAAGGGATTTTTAAGCAGAAGTACGATGCTGTTGTTCAAACTGAATTGCATAATGCATAATTTAAAAAAAAAATGAAAAAAGTTTTTAAAATGCATTTATACACGTATAATTCTAGACAGTTGAGCACAAGCATATACGTAAAGCCTGGTTAACTTACAGCTTATCACCTAAAGCTTTTACCTTCATTTAATGAGTTGAGACGAATCATTTTTTGCGGACTCTCGCGCAAGAGCGAAATTAATTTTAGCTACCATTTTGGAGGTAATCTCATATTCAATGAGAGAACAGATACTTCCAACTCGGTTACTGACTATTCCAGACATTTGAGTTCATAACAAGGACGAAACTGCAGTTTCCTTCTCCGGATGTCAAATCGAGTTGTCACTATAATATTTGTTCTTCTATCTTAGTCCTGATTTAAGTGTGTGTATGGGTTGCTTATTGCTTAAAAACATTTTAGGCGCTACCAATCAAAAAGTGTCAGCCAGTACGGAATGCACCCCCCCTCCCTCTGCAAATTAATTAGGGATTAATATATCATAGAGAATAGAAATGTAATCAAATAAAGATAACTGTTAATAATTTTATTTCAAAATCCCTATTTTTCCCTAAACGTTTGCAATCTTCCCTTTGTAAACCGTGTAGAACATTCAGAGGAAAGAGGGAGAAGGTGAAAAATTAATTCAACTCACAGTATGAAGTTAATCGATACATCACTTTTCTGACATAAGAGCACAACCTATGTTTTGAATTTAGTCAATAAAAAAATACTCATGGTTTTCCCATTATCTTTTTATATTTATCATTCATTTTTTAATGCAATGTATCTAGAATTTTTTAAATACAGTGAAACCTCAATAAGTAGTCTACCAGTTAAGTGGTCACTCCGTTTAAGTGGTCGTTTTTCTTTGGTCCCGACAAGGGCTCATTCACAGTTATGTAAAATGATCCTCCTTTACTGGTCACCAAATGTAATTTTACCCGGTTAACTAGTTACTCAAAAATTGTTTTTTAAAATTCCTTTTCCTTATCGGATCTTAGAAAACAGTGTTAGACTTAGTTAAAAGGCAGTTTGATAGTCATTTTTCCTTGAAATCTCGATCATCGGTTCTGGTCATTCAAAGCATACTTCTTGCCGTGACTTTGCCGAGTGCCGAGAATGTGAATCAAACTCCTTCCGGCAAGACAGACAAAATCTAATACCAGGAGAAAGTTAGTCAGTATTTAACATCCGTTCAAGGAACTACAAATACAGAATTTAAAGCTTGATGAATGTTAGAAGAGATAGCTATTTTCCGTAAGTCACAATTTCATGAGTCAACATTGAAGGATTGTTTTAATGAACCGTAACTACATTAAAATAAGTAATTGTTATTACGTAATGTATAAGTAAGAGAAAATAAAACAAAGTAACTATAATTAGTATTTTTCCCCCTTTTTAAAATATCCACTAATTGATAGATATTGATTACATAAGCTTTTGTTTTTCTCACAGAGTTCTACTGCTATTCATGAATATTTGTAAGGCTTTTTTTTTCTTCCTTAAAAATTTCCCCCTTCACGTAAGTAGTCACTCCGCATAAGTGGTCAAAATTTTTCGGTCCCTTAAGTGACGACTTAACGAGGTTTTACTGTATGTATCTTAAAAGATGTTTGAGCACGATTATTTTGTTCCTTCATAGTACCAGAAAATGATCATAAAATAATATTTTTTGACTTTTTTAATGAACCATTTTTAATCGACTTTGAAACATATGATTGATATATTCACAAACATGAATTACTTATGTTGCGTTAGTTATTAGAAAAATATAAACGATTCTACAAAACGGCAAAAGAAAATAGTTGCTAATGTCTAGGCTGTAGTTATTTTTAAATTCAGCACAAAGACTCCTTGCAAAGCAAAATCAATAGTCAAGAACTGTTGAAAAAAAAAATCCACTAGTATTTTTTAAAATATACAAAGTCGCAGACAAAATAAAAACTTAAAAAGTACGAAACCGATTGATATCGCAACGTAAATTGAATATCCATTTAGAATAACATTGAATTATGTTAGTTAACATTGCGCCACACCAAACTTTTTTTTTTTTTTTTTGAAAAAAACTTTAAGTGTTCTGCGTCATATATTTTTGGAGAGAGTGGAAATCAAAAAAGCTCTAACATCCAGTGAATGAACACCAAATAGTGGACAAACATAGCATTTCTAGTCGTTTTCTTGTTGGAAAAAAGATACTACTGACAACCCATTTTTTTAAAAAAAACCCTGTTGAAACTTTTTTTTTTTAACGTGAGCTGTTTATTTACCGGGATGTGTTTTTTCACAGGTTGCTCTACCCTAGCAGAGGAATGTGGGGCAAAAAGAAACGATTAAGATTGCCTACATTTATCAAAATGAACGAATTGAAAATTTGTTTTGAAAATTATAGCGAATAAAAAAAAAATAAGTATTTTAATATAACACTTGCATTGAAGTGATATTTTTAATTTTTGGCAGCAATTTGTACCAGAAAAATAAAGTGGAAAACTCACTCATTTTTTCAATGGAGTAAAGTGAAAAAAAAACATTTTTTAAATAAAATTGTTTTTTTTTTTTTTAATAATTAAAAATAATGCTGATCAAATACATGAGTAAATAAGAGTGAATGAAGAAATGAATGGATAATGAATCAATAAAGGAATAAATGAATAAAATAATGAATTTATATGAGGGTAGGAAAACCAAGTAAATAAAATATTAAATGAATAAGAAAATAAGTGAATGATGAAGAAATGAGTAAATTATTAATAATAGAGGAATGTAAATTAACTACTTAATGAAAGTAAACAAGTGATTCAATAAATAATTCAATAAGTTAACGAAATATACTACTTCACTTGGCCTCATTCACTTTTCCCTGCATGCATTTGACTAACTGTACATAATATTTAAATAAAAATAAACTTAAAATTAAATAAATGAATACTGAAGCAAATATAAGTCGGCTTCAATTAATAGTTAAAATGTTAATAACAAGAACTTTATCACTTTTTTATAACAAAAATAATTTTTAAGCAACCCAAACTATTACAAGATGTGTATCAGTTTTTGAAAATTCCCTGTATTATCATAGGCTTTGATCTTAAGAGATAGCTTTTTTCTGATTGGACTAGACCACGTGTGGTACTACAGGTTAAATTACTACCAGGTAGGTGGTGCCATAAGCAGAGTAAGTATTTCACCATTTCAGTTTGTGCGGCTATTTCACTTTGACCCACATTCTTCTAGTTTTATAAAAACATAAATCAATTTCTTTATTTTCCATTGAAATATTAGTTACAAAATGTAATAAATGTGCATTATACTTATTTTACAAGTAAAACTTAATTTTAAAAAGTTCCTGAAAAATTATTTATTAATATCGCTTAGTTTATAAGCACTCATCACACTAACAGCTAGAAACCTTCCTTCTGCGAGCAACACGTATGTAAAAAGACAAAAATTCACAACACAGAATCTTTGTCTGGCAAATAGAAAATTCGTATTGTTGAAACTAAGAAATGACTTTAAAACGGGCCTCTTTCAACGCAACTGTCAAAATAACGCTCGCAGATCTCGCTTTGTTTCCACGGAACTCAAGGAAAATTAACAAATTAACATTTCTTGCTATTCTGTGTACTTTGAGAGCTTTCGCGAACAACCTTTGCACAGAAGACTTTGAATCAGAGCTGTCCAACAGAATGACGTATAATTAAAACTCATTAGCATTTCCTAAATTCTTTGTTCGGAGACACATTTAGGAGAAAACTCGAAGAATTAGTTGGAAAGACAGAAATTAGCAAGAGTTTATGCTCTTCGAAACAAATCAGTTTCTTTCTCTTCAAAGACATGGATTCTTTAGTTTAGGGAGTTGATAATGAGCTTGGAACTATGCTTTTAATCTACTGTGAGATATCATTTCGTCATTAAGCATGATTTTGGGATGCCGATTTCTTTGAGCTTATTTCGTGTCTCGGCAGCAGACAAATCAGTGTCAGCTCGCTCGAAGGAAACGAAAGCAACAATTCCTTTCACTTTGTTCTGAGAAAACTATTTCTGAAACAATGGCTTTCTAATAAGATGACAATTCTTGCCAATGGGCATTTGGGAAAAACAAGATGGCTGTTAACGAAACCACAAGCGATAGGTAAATATGATGGAATTAGATGAAATCCTTTGACATTAGAATGGATAAATTGCTCAACCCATTGTGAAATTTGCTCGTGCATATATATCGCTCGTTTGGATGAAGAGTGCCACAATACGAAATTTTCTTTCTTTTTTCGCTTAAAGGACTTCAAAGGAGGTTATTTTCTTTGAAAAATAATGACAGATTTTTTGTTCGAATATTAACCGCTGGAGAGCACAGTGAACTTACTTTTTGTAATGCACATTGCCTGAAGAGTTCAACTTGATATGTTTTCCCTGTAAAATTTCATTACTTTGTATTGTGGTACTCTTCTTCCAAATGAGCGATATATGTTTTTTAATCAGGGTTGGCAAGATTTTTCAAAAACGGAAAACATTACGGAAAATTCATGGAAGAAACCGGTCGGAAGAAATAGGTTTCTTTCAAGTGGAATAAATGCAGGAAACTTATTTAAGAATTCACCATATCAGTTGCATTTTTGCATGATAATAACTTTGTATGTATTCTTGAAGAAAATATGTTAAAATTGTGGTAAATTAACAATTAAACTAAGTAATACTACCAAAGAACACCAACTTAATATTAAACAGAAGCCAATATATGACAATATTAATTGATTTCATTAAAAATAGAAAATTTAGATGAAGTGATTATAATAAAAGTCTGGACTGCAACTAAGTGAAATTTAAGTTTTTAAGGCTAATTACCTGCTCATTTAACATAATTCACGTAAGGAATAATTGAAGATATACTTTGGCTTAAAGTATATCTGCGTCACACATACTTCTACTGTTATCTCACAAGAATCGCTTTTTTTTGCTTACTTACAGGAGCAATTCCAGCAAATTAATCGATCATTCATTATGTTTGTAATTCAGAATAAACGAGCTGATGTGAGCATCACATGACTTCCTTTTACACCAATTTAATGTTATTTCCCAATTGCTGCAATTTTAATGCGAAATAATAGATAACTCTCTAAATATTACCAACGATGGCCAAATTAAAACCAAACTTAAAAAAAAAAACCGCCAAATTTGTCGCCAAGTTCACGACAAAACTTGGCGACCAAAAAACTGGCGGTATATCGCCAAGTGTCCGCCGAATTATAACACCACTAAAGTTTGTACCGAAATTAACATTCATTTACCCCCAAAAAGGTGCAAAAGGCCCCTTTAGAAACACCCGAATGCAACCAAAAGGGGAGGTGTACAACTAGGAGTCTATGTACTAAATTTCAACTTTCTAGAACATACCGTTCTTGAGCTATGCGACATACATACACACATACGCGTATGTTATGCAACATACATACGTACATACAGACGTCACGAGAAAACTCGTTGTAATTAACTCGGGAAACGTCAAAATGGATATTTCAGGCGTCTATACGTTCTTAAATACATATGTATGTGTGGTCGGGTCGGAAAAAAAAAACTCAACATTTACTTGGGGATGAGCAAAATGGAAATTAAGGCCGATTTTTGAGTGAAAATTTTTTTGCGAATACAATACTTCCTTTCTTGTAAAAGGAAGTAAAAATGAAGGAATCATCAAAACTATCAACTTTTACGGGAAAAGATAAAGATATTTTCCTAAATTCAAACAAATAAAAAAGAATGTATCCGTTGTATTTTTTTAATCGTTTACACAGTTGAGAAAAGTGGAGAAAAAAAAACATATTTTCCACGTAACTGGATTAAATAATAACTGCCCAGTGATGAAAGCATCACCGGAAATAGTGATTAACTCATCGTTAGCTGCTTCCGGAACCACTCGCCATAAATCTTAACTCGCATTTTCCCCATCTGTGTAATGCTCTACTCTACATCAACGGTGAGGTTGAAATTGAGAAATAGAAGGATGATTGGAACGGAGGGGAAAAGTGCCCAATTCAATTTTTTTACTAAGCCCCCCCCCCTCCCCTCACATACACAAAAGAGCTCTTGATATATAGTAGCTTCTGTGAATCTTTTTAAATGCATTCTCTGGATGTAAACGACAACACCGGATCTTTACAGAATTTCAACCCATGTTAAGCACTAGACTTTCTCAGCCTCTCTTTTTAGAACTAAATACAAATTCAGTTATAATTGCCTTTTGAATTTTATCTTTCATTTACTAAATTGTAAAAGTGAATTTTAAATTTAACTACTAAAATTGGATTTGTTTCCGGCAAATTCAAAGGACATTTTTCCGAAAAAAAAAAGAGAGAGAGAGAGAAAGAGAGATAGGTATCTTTTGAAACACTATATCTTAAGACAAGCACGTTTTATTTTAATTTTTGAACATTTTTTTCCTTTCGCTTAAAAAAAAGGGGGAGGGGGTTCTGAAAATTATTTTGCTTTTCCCTCCACCCCTAACTTTTGCCATAGATAAGGGGCAAACAGGGTGGCCTCTGCAGGTGGTAACACTTTCATTAGTTTTTTCTTTAACATACTAAACGATATAAATTCCTCCAATTCATTGAAGTTGATAATTTTAAATATATTAATATATTTTTACTAAATTAGTTCACAATAACTGCTTTTTAATGCGAGAAACATTTTAACACTCTTTTTTTTTTCTTTAATTTTAATGAGGTCGCAATGGGGCATTTAGTCGACCAGGAGCCATTGGCTATGGATAACTTTATCCATAACATTATCAATATATTTAGTTTAATTATCCGTAATCTTTAGATTTTTTTTTTTTTTAAAGTCACTAACCTTTTAGTGTTCAAAAGTACATTATTTAATTTCGTTTTCCTTTGTCAATTAATCATTTTATAAGAATATACTAAGAATCAGTCACACATAAAAGATCAATTATATCCAGAGACAAACAACAATCGTAAAATTTTTAGATGCCAGAAAATTTTTTTAGGCATCAGACAAATAGTTTCTCATGGTTGATTGGAAAATTCAGTGTATATCACGGCTTTTAAAGATTCTCTGTACCAATATACTAAGTATTTTTAGCATTTAGTTTCTGTATATAACAGTGTACTGTTTTCAGTTCTTTTCGAAAGTTTTTTTTAAAGTTTGAAAGTTTTTGATTTTTTCCAAGATCTAATTAATTTCCCAGAAAATTAAGAACAGTTGATAGAGATAAGCTTTGAAACCCAGTAATGATCATCCTTTCCGCCTTGAGGCAACAAAAAATCTTTCTTTTGACGTGTGGCAACAGCGTAAAAATAGAATAGAATTTTGTTTATTACGATGAATGTGACATGAGAAGAATTTGGCCAGTTTTATTATATGGATGTAAATAATGTGTTAATAGTCTAAAATAAATGTGTTTTTGAATTCAAGCTTTTTCTTTGAAGAACGTTATGAACTTTTATATTACTGCGTTGACAATTTGGCTCACAAAATTATGAATGTGTTACGAGACGATAACAAAAGTTAAACTGTTTTTAGAACTTCTTTAAAGTTAAGATAGTCTTCTTTTCTTATTAGTCTAGTGCCATAGAGTTTAAGAAGAATGCTCTCATTTAGTTCCAAACTCATCACACACATTCTACATTTAAAATAATGGGCACGATTAGCTGCCTCCGAAAATATAGTTGGGACAAATTAAACCTAGTAGCGTCGTAATGCTGTGATTAGGATCTGCGTAGCCTTCACAATGCGGCCAGGCAGGGATGCCCAAACAGGAGGGGGGTGGATTTGGGCCATCTAATTTTTTTTTTTGGGGGGGGTGGTATTTTATTTATTTAAATTATTTAATTTTATTTTATTCCGTTTACATTTCATTTCATTTATTTATTTAGTTTGTGTCTGTCGTGTGTATGTCATTGTGCGTAGCACATAACATTTCTAATAAAATAATATTTATATTGATTAAAAATACATAAAAGTATTTTAAAAAATAAATATATTTTAAAAATAAATAAAATAAAAAAGAGAGCTAAAAATGAAAAGAGAAAAAGGGTTTAGAAATTTGGGGGGAGGGAGATTTCTGCCATTGAGCTTGGGGAGGGGCATCTCTGCTGCCAGGTCAACTTTACCCCAACTATAGATCAGGCAATAATTGAACCACTCACAATTGAACTCTTCGCAACAATATTTTATTACAAAACGTTAAAATACTTTTCTTCACGAGAAAAAATTGAAAACGGTTCAAAATAAATAAATAAGTAAGTACTAATATATAAACGAAAATTTTGCCGGCAAGAAAGGGAAAATTAAAAAACAAAAGAAAAGGAATTACCTATTCCTTATCTTCAACTCAAGAAAACTATTAACAATATCTTATCTTCGTATGCATATCATTAATACGTAGTCAAAATTAACGAGGGAAGTTATAGGAAGAAAACTTATTTATTATTGTATTTCTTATTTGTTCAAACTTTAAAATTACCCAAGAAAGTAACAATAGTTTAATCAATGGAAGCATATCCCGATAACTTTCTCAAAAAAAAGTTTTATGATACTTGGTTTGTTCTTTTTCGCAAAATAACTTTAAAATGTAAAGAAAACATAGAACTGCCATTCTTTACTTTAGTTCTGCCCCGAGGATAACACAAGCCAAGAAAACGTTTTAAATACCCCGAGAGTAAAATGGTAAAAAATAACACTTTGTGGCGAGAAGGGGTATCACAGAAAGAGCGGCTTTTCTCATCTTATCAATTAAATGGCGAAAACTTTTCCGTTCCGAGAAGAAATTCCAACTTCGCTTTTTTAACTTCTCGAGACTTTTTCAACTCTATTTTTTGTTTCTTCCGGTTTACCGCAAAAGTAATGGGCGCCTGGGGCTCCCACACCAGACAAGCAAAGCCTCGTTAGGGAAAAAACACTTTTCTCACAGAAAAAAAAAAAAAAGAATCCCTAGTCCTAGTGGATAAAAAGTACTGGACCGTCTGAGATTTTCTTCTGAGAAAGAACCTTTTAGAGCGCTTTTAGGATATCTGAAGTAAAATACTCATCCACGTCCTTTTCCGGGAAAACTTGCAGAAATCAAAGCAACCTTAGCATTTTTTTCTTTTTAATTCAATCATGATTATTCCGTAGAATCCTAATTCTCCTGACGTTGCTAATTATAACGAGAAATATGTGTCTATATGGATTATTTCACCTTTTAGTCATTTAGATGTTCAGTAAATTGTAAAAAAAACCACGAGCGGATACAACGGGAGGGTTATGGGATTCAAGGACCCCTCCCCCCTCCTCCCACACCGTTGACAGTATTACCGTTTCCATTATGTTTAAACACTTAATGAACAAAGTGTAAACGATATCAGAAATATTTTCAGTTCATTAGTTATTTTTAAAAATAAATATTTGAAGAAGGGGAATGTGGGCTAAAGTGGAATAGCGGGGCAAAAAGAAATGGTGAAATATTCACTCTGCTTTTACCGCCACCTACCTAGTAATATTTTAACTATGTAATAACGTATGCAGTCTATTCCAGTCACGAAAAAAAAAATCACCTCTAAAAATTAAAGAATGCCATAATACAAGTAATTTTCAAAAATTGATACTCGTAATGTAAAATTTGGTTGTAAGTCAAAAATCATTTTTGTTGTTAGTAAATGATAAAGTTCATGTTTTTAACATTTTAAATATTAATTGAGACCTATTTATATTTGATAACATATTTATTTATTTAATAGCTTATTTCTATTTTAAACGTTTTGTACAATTAGTCATAAGTACATACGGGGGCAAAGTGAAATTGTTGATTGCATTTACTGATTCAATTATTTATCAAATCACTTATTTATTTATCAATTATTTCATTTACCTTCCTTCATTTAATAATTCACTTATTTATTCATTCATTCATTCACTTATTCATTTATTCTTTTATTCATTCATTCACTCATTTTATTATTCATTCAGTCTTTTATTCATTCATTTATTTTTCTCATATATCAACTTATTTATTTATTCGCTTTATTGTTCATTTCCTTTCCATTTAATCATTAATTCCTTTATTTACTCATTTATTTAATCAAAAATATCGTTAACTATAAAATAGAAAATGTTTCATTAGAAAAATATTTTATTTTTCACTTTGCCCCATGAAAAAAATTGAAAAATTTCTATCATTTTTTTTCAGTACAAATTTATTGCCACAAATTAAAAAAAATAATGTTTTTGCAAATTTTATTGTAAAATATATTATTCTTTCTTTATGTACCGTAATTTTCAGAAAGGACTTTCAATTTGTTCATTTTAAAAATAGTAAGTTATCTTAACCTTTACCAGACTTTTTATTGCTTATGAAATTAACGAGTAACGTTTATGCTTAATTAGGTGCCTTATTCATGACCGATTTGTTGATTTTTATTGACGCCCAGGCAGTTTCAGAAATTTTTCATACCCAAAACCATAAGTTCGTTCAGAGGGGAGTCAATCTTCAGCACGACCCCTCTAAAATGGCAGTCTGTATGACCCCTGTTGAAAACACATGTCAGCCATGAGCGGTAGTTTGTTTCGTTTCGTGCTATTTTAAAGCTACTCTATCGAAAATATACCAGTGCTCGAATTAATTGGAACAAAGTTAATATTTTGCGGACTTTCAAGTTGATTGCCAGCTATCTCCAGCAGGTTCCACTAAACTGTTCTGTCGGTCTGATTGTGATCTGAAAGTCAGTTTTGATTGCTTAGAGCTGTTTTTACATGAGAATTACATTGAACAGTTCTTCAGATTGTGTTTGTAAGAAAAGGAAGTTCCATTTTGCATTTGTTCTTTTTAGTTCGCTAAAAAAGGATATGACTCCTAGAAAGTTTACAAAGATAATTGTACTTAACAATCACACATCTACAGCAGTTAAATATATTACTTCCATGATTGGGATTAGAAAAGCGAGCTTCTCCCGGCCGTCTGAAGAAATGCATTTAAGTGAACCATTTCCTCTTCAAAGAAAGGGCAAATGTGAAGCAGAAAAATCCCCCCTCCAATATAGGATCAACCCCTACTCTGAAACAGCATTATTAGACCAACAAGAAGTAGCCAATACATTATAAGGTATTTATGGCCTACTGTATTGATATTTATATTCATTGTTTGAGACTACACCGGAGACGTCTCACTGTTACTCATCAGAGAAGTTGTTAAAAGTTCGATTTTTCAACCTCGGGAAATATTTTTTCATGCGCTGTGGTCCGATTATTGTGGTGCCTGTTAAATCCGATTAAGGGGGGCGTTGTCCCCCTTTAACTCTCTAGGCGGTGTATCCGTAATACGTACACTATAATGAAAGAATGTAAAATATTACTTTATCCTCTCATAAAAACAACTAAAGAATTTTTCAATATTCCCAACTGGATTAGTTTTAAGCAGTCAAAATTGACACCCAGATGACATTAAGACAGATAGAATTGCTTAGGGGAATTCATTGGAGCTAACTAGTAACCAAGTAGAGTCATCGAAAAAATGTCTTTGTCCCAATTAATTCGAACCCTTAGATTGATGACTAACTGTATGAGGAAGAAAATGGCCATGAATAAGTGTCGGAATCCTCAACGCTGTTTAAATCCCTGATATCTGACCAATGGGAGTTTACATCAAAGAATAGGTATAACATTAGCATAAAGATACACAAATATGTTATATCTGTGTTGTGTATGCAAACGTGTATGCCGCTATTAAATTTGATTTCATTCGATTCATTTAATTCAGTAGCAACTTACTCTTTCAAACGGTTATTTTTGCATTTGTAATCAAATGTTCTTTTGAAAAAAAAAATATCCTTGAAAGTTTGATTTAGTCTTGGAGTTTATTTAAATTCTTTTGAGTCAGTGTAATTTCATTTTCCTTTTTGAAGCTTTTCTAAATGAATATATAAATGCAAAGTGCCAAAAACATACCTGCCAACATCTACTGGGGAAAAAATCCAGTAGATCATTAAAAAATACAGTAGATGTTTACGACGGATTTTTCGTTTTTAGTTAGGAAATAAAAGATTTTTTTTATTTTCCTTCTTAGTATAACCAAATGCTCCTTACATCTTATACACAATCAAGAGAAATGATCAAAATCCAGGAATCTCCCGGAAAAAACAGTAGACGGCAGGTATGCCAAAAGCCCTTTTAGCATGGAAGAAAAAAAAATAGACGGAGTGCTGAAAACTAGTTTTGTCGGTTTAATGAGACGTTTTAAGAAGTGACACCACAGTGAAGATAGTTCGACAAATTAAGTCATTTTGATGGATTCAAATGGTAAAGCAAAAGCAGCAAGCGTAATATCCAAAAGAAACTGGTTCGAGCCAGACACAGGTGGGTTTTTTTTTTCCTGAACCCCCTACTCTTTTAAAAATTAAATCCTTAATCTTTAATCTACAGTACAAATTATAAAGTAAGAAAACTATTATGTATATTTTTATAACGCATAAGAAGGTTACAAAATTTAGCATTTACACTTTGTTTATGCCTTGTAAGCATTGTAGATTTATCATCCAGTAAATGTAGGTATGCTCTTAATACAGTCGATTCCGTTTATTAAGACCACATTGGGATGGGATCATTTTACTCCTAATTACCGGATGGTCCGATTAAGCGAACAGGACCTGTGTAGCTTCCCAGAACATACTACGCACAAAACATGCCATTATGATTATTGTAAGCCCGCATGTATGGTGTGCGTGCAAAGAAGAAAAATTGCTGTTTACAATTTTTTTCAGTAAAAATAAATTAAAATTAAGCGACGAATATCGCTACACTCGTTCAACTACGTGTTCAAACCGAAACAGTATTTGTTACGTTTGTACTTAGTATGGTGAGCATGCAAAAAAGAAAAATTACTGTTAACAAAATTTTTCAGTTAAAAATGAATTAAAAAAAGGCGACGAATTTTTTTACACTCGTTTAACAATGAGTTCAAACCGATACGGTTTTAGTTATCTTCCTACCAGTCAGTACTATTCAATTCAATGGGGGAACCAGAAGTAATAAAAAGGTGAGAGTGAAAAAATAAGTGCTAAAAAAAATACTAATCAGCCATTAAAAAGTTCCAATAAAATGAAAATTACGTCTTTTACAACTAATTTTTCTTTTTCCTTTCCTTTTTTTTTTTTTTTTTTTTGAAAACAATTACACACTATTGCACATGCTAACTGAACTGAAGAAATTTGAAACTTCAGGTTATTTAGTCTTTGATAGAACAGTACCGCAATGCAATAGGTTTAATTGAAAGTTACAAGGAACCAATATTAATTTTTATTGCACTGTAATATTCGGCTCGTGTATTGCGATTCGTTTTGGTTCTTTAAAATTTGGTCCGAATAAGTGGCTGGTCCCATCAATCGGTGGTCCAATTAAGCGGATTTCAATATAGATATTCTGCAATTTTAGATAATATCTAAGCAGCTTGAAAAGTCACATTGTAAAAGACCCAGAAACATATCTACGTATCAACTCCGTTTCCATAATATTCAAACAGGAAAATTAGTTAGGAAAACGTTATAAGGAACAAAAGCTGCCATTGAAGCCACCGCAACCGCCGTTTATCGGTATCGCTGGCTATTGTTCTGGACAACACAAAAGGAAAACTAGCTGCACTAAAAGACACCTCGGCTATTAGGGAACACGAGGGGGGTGACAAAATCTCTATAGTAGCGGGGGCACCTCTCTTTTGTGTGTTTCAGGGGCATTCCAATGCAGCGGAGGGAAGGAGTGAAGTGAACTGAAATGATGGCTGCCGATGTCAGGAGATGGATTGCCCCCGGATTGTGTTCCGGGAGTTCGAAGAGGATATTAATCTAGAGCCCCCTTCGCTTGGGCGGGGCGGCCCGTCAACCGCAGAAAACTCCGGATTCCGGACCTTTTGGCGAAGGTCTTTGGCGATGAAATATGGCAGAAAAATCAATTTCGCCAAATTAGGTTCATTTTCGGCACAGCAGTTAGAAAAATGTGGGCGTTGCACCGAGTGGATAAAATATGGAGAATGGCTTCTTATTTGAAAAAGTTAATCGCAAGAATGATTCACCGTGGATGTTGCTTTAAGGAAAAGGAAAATAAATTGCATTTCTCGAAATTAAAAAGTATTTTCTTTCACTAAGAATTATAAATAAAATCTTTGCAGAGACAGAAATTAATTCACCTTAGAATATAGGTGGTAAAAGAAATCGTTTTTATACGGTTATGTCTTCTCATATTTTATCAAACACATTTTATCTTGAAAGAAATACTACCCGAATTCCTCACATTTTTTTTATTTAACTATTAGATACGATACGTCATATTTTAAAACAATCGTGCCCAACTTATTTTTTTTTTTTTTTATCCGAGAGCCGCACCCCACACTAAGATGAATCTTGCGGCCCGAAAAATATATTTGGATATATTTTATAGATAACACGGGAAAACAATGAAAAGAAAACTACGAAGCAAGAACTGTTGCTACCATTACTACATGATTATTTTATTGATACGAAGTTTCTGTATGTCCTAAAGAAACAACTTAAATATTTGGATTCAAATTTTGCAACAACAAACTTTCGTTATACCAAATAAATAAAGATTATCTGTTGTTTTGGAAGGTTTCAGAATATATATTTTCGATTCGAACATGGATTGTAACGACGGGACACATGGATCGCTCTCGCGAGCCGCACGTTGGGTAACACTATTTTAGAAAACAATGAACGATGTGGACCAATGTGTGTGCGCGATATTTGCGGTAACTGATTATTTTTTCATAGGGTGATGGTCTATGCAAGGATTTTCATATTTGTACTCGAAAGGCACTCAAATGCTCAACATTCCGCAGTGCACTGGAATGAATAAATGCAGACGGTTTTTAAACCATGCACCAATCATTCTGTTTTAATTTTATTAAGAACGCAATAAACGGCAAAATAAGCCTGATGAGTGGAAATTTGTCTTGTTTGTTTAATAAGTTATTTTGCATAAATATGGTCATCCTCGCATTTACCTGCAATCTTTGGCATTAAAATATAGAGTTCATTGCTCCAGCTATCGCACAAGCAATTGTATATTCCCCGCTAGACAAAGCAATGCATATTCATACTCACTGAAGGCCTATGTTGATTTTTCTGTTCTTATCTTTTCCAAAAATGATATTACTAAACATTATAGAATCCGCTACTAAGAAATTCTTATATCCAACAATAATCTTATAACTACGTGCACTTGAAACGAACGCTGAACTTGCTGCCTGTACCTGTAACTACTTTACATCAGCACCCCTCTTGCAGTGAAATCCGCATTAAGGTAGTTTGACCGCAAGTATACTCGCATGTTAGCATTCCTTTTAAGTATATCATTCTTTACAAGTGCTTATAATTATCCACTGGGAATGTTTATTACTTAGTCATTATTTATTTAATGAACATGACTAATATATTTTTTGCTTTGGGATACATATTTTTTGATTTTCTAAACAACGAGAAAATTTATTACGATAAAAAATTCTCATTAACTTTTTTTTTTCTTTTCATTTGACGAAATTTCACTCCAAAACGTACCCTTAATCCAGCTTGCCTCTTATGGGTAGAAAGTAAAAATCAAAGCCGTCGGGATTTAACTATATTTCCTTGTAAGATACAAGATGATTTACTAGAAATAATTTCCCCGCAGCAAGTAAAGAAATTGTTTCTTTTTTTACGAGTGCCGATATTAACATAGCTTTGTGTTAAAAAAATACCGTACTATCCCGCATTATCCGGCATGCTGGAAAAACCTGAAGTTGACCAGCATGCCGGGAAATTCGAATTTTCCGCCATGCCGGATAATTCGAGATTTATTTTGCAACAAAACAAAAGTAACTTTCCCCACTCAGTTCCAATCAGAAAGCAAAATACTGTAAAGAAAAATAAATAAATAAATAAATCTCGAAATTAACCTTTTTTTCAAAAAAAGTGTATTACATATAATATGTACTTGTTATTTATCTTAGGTCATTATTAATGGATTTAATTATATGCAAATAAAGTAATCAATACAGAAGCAATCACCGCTACTGCGATTTGTTCATTTTTTTAAAATAAATTATTTTAGGTTCCTTTTAGGGAGGTAAGTTTAATTTTTATTTATTGAATAGCTATGGTAAATTCTTTAGCACTGATTTAGGGGTGGTAACTTATTGCTTAAATGTTTGCTTACTTAGTTTTAGCTTAATTTTTGTAAACTTATTCGTTATTAAACAATATTTTTCTTGTTAAAATAACAAATGACATTGTTAGTAAATATTTTACAAAATTCAACTGTTTTTTAATTCTAATAAGATATGTATAAAACTTATATTCATTTTTAAGCTGAACATATATTTTTATAGTATTTTTTTTTCCTAACCTTGATTTTTCCGGCATGCCAAAAAGGACCAGACAAGTGTATTGAAAATCTGATAACCCCCGAGTTTTGTGGCATGCCGGATAATGAAGGGTAATACGGTATTTTCCATTTCCTTCATTAACAGGTATGGCTGGAGGAAAAAGGTCAAATTTTGCGTCATAGTTCTTGAAACTTTGCCTAAGTTCATACTTGTTCATACGATATGGCACTACTTTATGCAAAGTTTTCATGGGCCATTCCATGTGACGGAACGAGACATTTTGAGCAGATTTGTCACAAAATTTTGTTTCATAAATACAAATAATAAAAGCTAGAAATTTTATTTTTAATAGCAACAGTAAAGATTTGTCATAAGAACTAGGCAGAACATCAAAAGTTAGTCAGTTAGAAGAAAAAACATTGAACGACATGCGATAAAATGCCCGTGACGGAACGGGACGGGACCCTTACGAGTCCCGTTCCGTCACGGGCATTTTATTGTGTATTCATCAATTATTTTATTTAAAAACGATAAGTTTAATCTTAACTCTTATGACATATCTTTACAGTTGCTATCAAAAATAAAACTTCTAGCTTGTTTTATTAGTATTTATAGCACAAATTATCTGAAAATTGTCCCGTTCCACCGAATGGAATGGCCCTCATGCAACTTGACAATGAAATAAAATAACTTGCTTTACTTGAAAAATTTAATTTATCTCAGCAAACGTAATATTAGAATTTTTATTAAATGAAAAACGTTCAATTTTGACATTTTTTACCAGTAAAAGCAAAACTCGATTTCTTTTTCCAATGAAACAAAGAAAATAATAATTTCAATTATAATTTTCCTGATTTCCATTGTTTCCGAATAGGATTGACGAAAAATCGTAAAACCTTGTGCCAAAATTAATAGCTTGAACTGTTACTTTATGATACGACATGGCATCCCTTAAAGCAAAGATGGTCATATAACTTGACCAATAAAATAAATTTCTCCACTCACAGATGATTTTTTTTTTTACCAGTTAATCTACTACAGGAATTTTTTTTAATGAAATAATGGGAAAAAAAAATTCTTATTTTCCATCATTGCTGAGTGGGACTGAAGAAAAATAGTTAAACTTGGTGTCACAATTGCGGGAACATTGCTTAAATTGTTACTTTGTGATATGATATGGCATTACTTTAAACATTATATGCCTTATATATAAGAAATAGCCAAATAATTCGCCAAGAGTTCAGGTTCAAGCAACCATTTTTCGAAAACAGTTGAATGATAGGAAAGAGTGAAAACACAAACTGAGTTGGTCCATTTGTTTGGCTAATCGGGCGAGCGCTGTCGAATCGATAAACCGCTGCCCCTGTCACTCCATTATCTCCATTTGCATACCCCTTTTCGGAAAAGAATAAAAAAATAAGCAAATAAACAATGAAAATGAAAAGCTTTATTTATCGGCGAGCACAGCCTCATCTGAGGCTTTCTTTTCGCGGGGGGAAAATAAGCGACCATCTTTTTTTCTCCACTTTCTCGAGGACAAGTGTTTCGCTTTGAGAGGGTAATAAAGTGGAAATGTATGCAGTTATAAAAGGAAATTTTATTTAAGGGCAAACCACACCCCTTTCTCTTATCCTCGAAGTTGCTCCCTCCATCCCCGCAGAAGGTTTACTCAAGTAGTTTTCAGTAAAAAAAAAAAAAACAATAGGCGGGTGTTTTCGGGGGGAAATAACACGTGCGAGTACGCATGGAAACAGCAAAAAATCAAAATTATTTGACTTTGTGAGCAAGGTTAGGAGTTAAAAATGCAAAGAATCACCGATTCTCGAAGAACTTAAAGTGGATGAAAGCATTTTTTTTTTTTAAATCAAAAATCCATTAGATAGTTATTTCTTAATAACAGCACACACCAGTGGTTTCCGAAATTTTCGTACCGGCATCCCTCCTTTTTTTTCATGAAGAAACTATTTTGTAGATCTCAAATTTTGAATAATCCAATTTTGTCAACGCTATTCTGAAGTTTCAATTTATTTAATGGGTTACAAAAACAATAACTATTTTTTATTATTTTTTTATGTAAAATTATTTTTTGCACCAAATCATATTATTTTATTTTTTTGTTGTAAAATGGGTATTTATAATATCATGTTAAACAAAATTACAGAAAATAGCTGTTTAAAATATCACACAATTGAAAGGTTAATTCAAAAGTGATACCTGCGCTTGCTTTTGACCGCGAATTTCTTAAAACCACGTGTCATTGAAAATGTCTCGGTGTTCTTAATGTGAGAGCTAAAACCCGAAAGCCAGAGCAATGGACGCAATTCTTATCCATATTTCTGACACCGACTTGATTAATTGATTGATTTTTTCCGCATGTATATTACAAGTGGTATGGTTATAACTGCTTGTTCCCTTAAAATTATTCTACGCCTCCTTAGGGATGCACGACGCTCCACAAATAGAAAACGCCTGTCGTACACTTTATCTGGATTGCTAAGCGGGCATTGCAATCCTGAGGTACAACTTAGAATTACGCTTGGCACACAAATTCTAGTCACAATTTTTGAAATACTTTCAACGAAATTATGATTTGCGATGTTTCTTGGCACAAGGCTTTATTTGCGTGGCAGCTCACGAGAGGCAGCTATTTTCCAGCGAATTATTAGAAATTGGAGGATAAGCAACGGAGCTCATCGATATTACCACCAGTATTTCTATTCAGCTTTTTTTATCAGCCAATATTTACTCTGTCAATGAGGATACAGTTATGAGGAATGCCAACATTAAGTCAAATTTTTCCTGCCCGTTTCATTTTTAAGATCAAATTTTCTGGAACTGAAAATTTGATTGATCTCTTGGATACCGGAAAACTCATCTCTTGCATTTTTTTTTCTTTTTACTTTTTATTAGTCTCCAACGCCGCGGACGGATGAAAGTGAGGGGTGAAGGAGGCAATCGTGACTTCCTTGAGGTTAAATAAATAAAGGAACTCTACGCCAGCGGATTTTCGCTATGGCACTATCGAAAGCGCAATTTTACATCATCCCGATTATGTTAGAGAAATGAAGTTTTGGGTCCTCTCTTGAAAAAGTTTCAGAATTGAAGTCCTAAAAACTGCTGGCCATATTGTTTTCCGCCAGAGGAAGACACGGGGTTCGGAGCTTTAGTACTGGAATTCAGGATAAGTTGTAAAGGGTAATAAGTACAAAAAGTCAATCGCATTCCCCTTGAATAATATCTAAGTCCGCCCGTGGCCAATTCAGACAAAGTTCAAACCAATTAGGCATGAATATATGTTCTGAAGAATATAGGGCTCCTGCACTTTTTTGGTCGAAATTAAGTCCTGTTTAACACGAACACATAATTAATGTACTTTACAGTACAACATATCAGAATTATAAAGTAAGTCTAACTAGTAAATGAACGCTTAGACACAATTTCATTTACAGAAACGAATAATATTATTAAAATCTTTTACTTGGTACAGTAAAAACATTTTAACTATTAAACATAATTACTTAAAATAATAATAAAAAAAAGACAGGAGAATTTACTACCTACTCAATAAAAATGTGGTATTTCTGTTTTAAGCCAATATTACATCAAGGTTTCTTCATGTTTTGTATTTGTTTCACACTCATCTTTTATTAAATAATCTCTACTTCAACGCTTTTTTGTTTTCATTACTTTCTGGTTTACGAGTTTTATTTTTTAAATTTCTTTAAAGTTGTTCTCTTTTATATTTTTTTCCCCTCCCGTTTGGATTTGCATAGAAAGGAGTTATTTCATCCAATTCTTCTACGAAAAAATTTAGGAAATTTATCCGAAAAAAAAATTAACTATTCATTCACTAGCGTGCGTTCATTCCTTAGTTCGACAGCTCTAACTCTTAAAAAATAGAATAATATATTTTTTTAATCTTCACATAACATTCCAGAAGAGTTAAAAAATTATTCACAAGCCTAAACTCTTAAACTGAGAGATATTCCAATAACTGTCTCATAAAGAACTACAACTTTTTCCATGAAGAATGTCCTGTAGTACTCCACACTTTTCGATCTTCCACTCATCTCGGACAACGATGAAAAAAGGAAGAATAAAAAAAAAGACGACCTCCCAACGGAGTCATCTCAGAAGACACCGACGAATATCTTAACCACAACCCAATTAAGGCTCGACCACTCTTCCCACATAAGGTCTTTCATTGGGGTCCCTTTCATTAAATGGCCATCCATCAAAAAATGGTTCTCGGCCATCGATCCTCGAAGCTTTAATTCCATTACTCCACCGCACGAAGTTCGCGAGCACGTGTCTTCCGTTTTCATCGGATTCGTCCAAAGGCATGATCCGTGGAATCCTTTGAGACCGAATCGATCACACTTAACGGGATGAGAGAATTTCGTTTCTTTTCATCTTTCCTTCGGAGGGATGATGATTATTATTTTGTTTTTCGGAAAAAGTTGCGAGATGGAGAGATTATGACGATGTTCTCTAAAGGATACTTAAAAAAAGAGAGTTTTTTTTTCCTGCTCACAGAAATTGGTTCTTCGGTATGAAGTGACTATCTTAAGAAGATGAAACATATCTCGAAAGTTTTGCGCGATTCAGTATGATTATTCCCCTTTTTTCAACTACAGAAAAACTTGGTTACAGATTCATAGATAAGTGGAATGATAATAGGTATTAGTAAAGCTCTGGAATAGCGAACGATATTTACATTGAAAATGCCTACCATTTATACCATTAATATAAAGCTGAAGAGTTTGTTTGAACGCGATAATATCAGGAACTACTGATTCAAATTGAAAAACTATTTTTGTGTTGAATAGTCCATTTATTGAGGAAGTCCATAGGCTACATAACATTACACTATAACTAATAGGAGTGGAGCAGCAATAAATTGAAATTAAATCAATAATAATCATGATGCATTTTTTGTTGTATCAGTATCTCGAACTTTTGTTGCCCGAATAGCTCAGTCGGTAAAGCGCAAGGCCACCAACCTTTGGGTTCGAACCCGGCTGCGGGCGGGAAGATTTTCAGTAATTAATAGCCCCTGCCCATTAAAAAAACATAAAAATAACTTTTTAGTTTTGCTCAATATTCTTTGTATTTTGCGCAAATGTGGAAATATTAAGAAATATCGCAAAGTGAAAGCAGATGCAGAAAGATTACCGCACAATGACAGAAAAGCGCTAATATTGCGCTTGACATGTGGCATCAAAGAAATGTTAGAATAAGCTAAAAATACAAACATTTCAACATATAAAAGTCGATTATAAATGATTTCGTACACGGAAAGTAGGAAGAATTTAAGGAACATACTATTAAGTTTTTGCAATTGAATTACCTTAATGTTTGGTTGCTGGAAAGATAAACACAATATTTGACTCTATTTCGCAGAAAATTTAAAGTATTGTTTATTGATTTTGTCAGGTATCATATTTTGTTCTCTTTTTAACCTGATGAAATCTTTAATTATAGAAAATGAATCAATTAAATTTCTGTGCTGCATGTATACTAATCCAAAAGTGACTACCAAATGTGTAATAGTGGCTACCATTTTTTATGAACCTAGTAGTCAGTAGTTACTATTCATGTTAATCTAGAGCTTTAGGTATTAGAGACAAAAGCTAGTAAAACGGGTAGAAAACTGTTTACATGCTAAAAAAGGCAAGGAAATTTTTGCTACAAAATGGTTTTTAAAAAACGCAACAATTATTTTTAGGAATAATGCAATCATCTCATTACCAAATTTTAGGTAACAATTGATGTTATTGAACAATTAATATCAATTGCTCAATATTAATTGTAATTAAATAATTCCCATTTGTGTTTGTTTACATTGCTTCTGACAGAGAATTTCTCTAACTTTTAAAATTCAAACAGAAAAGAATACCTTCGTCGCTTCACCAAAAAAAAAAAAAAAAAAAACACTCACACATAAACAGTTCCGTCTAGAACCAAACACATACTTTCCCGTTCACCAATATCAGTTTTCCAGCATCAGATCAATATTCTCATCAATTAGCTAAGGTAGGATGCATATTATTTCAAACATACCTTTTTAACATTTAAATTTGATATCTTGGAACAAGATTTTCCTCGCTTAAAAATTGAAAAAAAAAAAAAGAAAACAAAAACTATTTGATAATATAAAACACAAAATGGACACTATGTTCAATTTGTAAAACTGTCAAACTTTTTCCATAGAACTTCAGCAGCTAATAAACTTTCCATTTTTAACATTTTAAAATCAGAAATTTTTACTACTATTCCTTCTAAGGAATATTTTTAACCAGTCAACAGCACACAATACATTTTCCATGATCTTTACAAACAAAAAAAGTACGTAATTTATAAGGTGAATTGAAATTGTTATCACATCAATTAAAGAGCACACGGCCTTAAGTTCACGGGTTCTATACCTTTGTCATACTCAGTACTAAAATACAATCAAAATTTCATGCAACAATAAAAATATTAATCACCAAATCGGTCATTTCAGAACAGTATACGGCGTTGCTAACAAATACCAACAAGCACTTAAGGGGGTCCCAAACACAAAAATCGTCAAATTTTGCAATTTTTTTATCCTTCTCTCCTTTTTTTTCTGCTTAAAAGGAAGTTCGAATCTTGTTTCTATCTTAGTTAGAACCTTGTTTCTATCTTAGTTAGAACCAAAGATAAAATTATTTTTGTTGCATGCATTTAACTAATATTATACTTAACTTCAAAATTTTAAACGCGTTTTTCTCCATGATTCAATTTTTCCCGATATTTTGTATTCCAACTCAAGAACTGATAAGGTAATGAAATTTGGAGCATATCTTTTTCAAACAGTTTACTTTAATTTTTGTTCGGCAAATTTGAAAAAAAAAAAGTTTACTGGAAAAATATGATTTAAAAAAAAAAGTATTTTCGAATTTTCCGAAATTTTTCCTTAAATATTGTAACGGATTCGGGGCGACTTCCACTTTCTTGAAATGAAGACACAGTTCTTGATAAAAATACAGGAAATTTATTTACACTATGTACAGGAAAGATCTTCAACAACTGCTAAATTATTCATCAGCAATTAAGCAATTATCACACAACACCGTAAACTCAACGTTTACACACGTATTTACTTCCAAATACGAAAACAACACAGCGAAATGCCTCGCTATAAACAGAGCAAAAATCTTCTCAGTTCGAAATATCAATCGAAACTAACTGTTTATCCATCGCTAACGGCTTAAATACACCGAAAAGAAATCTCTCAAATATTCCAGAAAATGCTACAACGTTCAACAACTACACTTCCATTGATAAAATCAGTGAATGAAATAAGAAAAAAAGAATAGGGGTTGTATACTTTAGCCATATGTTAAGGGGTTGTATATTCATTACGGGAAACTATTTACAGGTTACGTTACTACAATAATTACTATTTACAGGATTTGTAACAATATTTACTATATTTTATTGAATTAATGTTTCTTAAATCGTCGAATAAAAACTAAAACTTAAAACTTAGATATTTATGCATAATTCTTTTAAAATATTTGAAAACTGACCAAGAATATTTTGAGTTTTAGCGATTTAAAGCAACCCACATTTTTTTAAACAAATTAAATTTTAAAAAATTAATATTTTTGTCACGATTTTGCTTATTAAATGAATGGTAAATCAGTGCAAAAAATTTCAAAACTCTAAATTGTTTAACATAAAAAAAAATGTGTCCTGGACCCCTTTAAAACAACCTTCATTGCATGAAAATTTCAATTTCCAGGAAATTTTTCACCTATTTTTTTCAACTACATTTCGCGAAAGACTAGATGAAGTGAAAAAAAAAAAGAAAAAAACAGTTATTGTTCTCGAAAGTAAAACTTTTTGACAAGCTATTCCCTCGCTTCATAAGGAAGAGCCCTATTTCATTTTCCCGCGTTTGAGGGAAAACTCAGCAGAGTATGGATTCGCAATAACTTCGAGAGAAAAGAAATATTGAAAATGAAATTTTTGTTTCAGGGAAATAAGTCGCAATCTATCTAAAATAAAAGGATTGCTACGATGAAAATTTCAGCCATTTTTTCCCTTAAGTGGAAATGGAGGAAGAGCAGGGCCCCACATGAGGCACTTTGTCCTGAGTGGCTGAGTTTGAGGCCCTATTGGCTCTCGTAGTTGTTGAGAGCAGTCGAAAATTTCATATTCGATTTCGGTACTCGAGCTTCGCGGAGAGGAATTTAAGTCAGTAAAACGGCATTTTTTTAATTTTTTTTTCGGGAGTGCAGTAAATTACGATTTGCATAAAATATTCGTCTGAAAATATTGTTTCCCCAAATGGGGCTTTGGTGTGACTTATTCATTGCGAGTCTTAAATGATTTTGACGGAGGGAATTTTCAAAGATAATTCAAATACAAAGAGCAAAAGAAGTCAGGAAAGCACTAATTTTAATACTAAAAAAATCGACAAAAAAACCTTTTTAAAATACACTGTATAAAATCAGGAAAACGCAAAAATGGTAATAACTTTAAAACCGGGAAAAATAGATAAAATAACTGTTTAAAATATACTGCATAAGATTGAAAATGATCAATTATTTCAAACTTAAAAGACGTCAAAAATCATTAAGGACGTACATAGGCGCCGCGTTAGCAAGGCATATGCTCCTTCTTCTAGGAAATTTTCAAAGAGGGTTGGGCACGGAACGGTAGAGTAAAATGCACAACGCATAGTCACTGTAATAACCTATAAATTACTGCTCTCAAGCCGGTGCTAAGGTAGACCTTCAAGCACATACCAATTATCCTTGTATTTCTTCCTTAGCCTGAACTTGAGGGTGGTAACTTACAGTTTATGCACCTTCATTTCACGAGCTGAACAGCATTGGTGCTTGCGGTCTCTCGTTGGCGTGCTACATTAATCTTAGCTACCAGTTTGACGGTAATATCAGCTCCAACGCGTTGGACATCTGCCTCCAGCTCGGTTATTGACTACTCCAGCCTGGTGAATTTACAATAAGAACGAAACTGTAGTCTCTGGATGCCGTAACCTGACTGTCGGTATATGCTTGTACATATTCACTGTACTGTACATTTTGTGTAGTAGATTATCAGAATAATAAAACTGATTGATTTCTGACACAGCATCTAATTTTCTACTTCACGCGTTCAATTCAATGAGTCAATTCGGTGTGTCACATGGAAATAAATAAGCTGAATTGCGCATATGCATGCATTTTAAGTCGATAAAATTAAATAGTAAGACAGCCGAGCGCCCAAGACCGGCATAATTTTACGCAATATGTAGTCTTTTAATTTTATAACTGCTTGATTAAAATTGTGACGAGAAAATTTGCATGAAATAGTTTTCTTGTTTAATAGAATTCAGTACAGAGCAAAGTTACCAAAAGTTTTCGCAAGGGTATTCAAAAATCTATTATCTTGACAACAAAACTCCAGACTAGGATATCTGAAAAGTTGCCACTGGCAACCAGAGTCACGAAAAATGGTAGCTTTTTTTTTAAATATATTCAGAGCAAAAAAAAAAAAAATGAATAACCGTAAGGAAGTTAACTCTGAATTACGTTGCTGGAGTCGTCTGGTGCACTGAACGTCTCAGAATTGGAAGTGTGTTGCAATAGCACAATATACGATGCATTTTTTAACAAATAAAGCAACATATGGGCGCCACTTGTGCACTTTTGGCAACTAAGACCTGATTTTTTTTTGCAGCAATTTTCAATGAAATGGTCGCTTGTTGGCAACTGGCGACCGCTAATCTAGAGTTTTACTTGACAAGTGTCTATCGTCAAAGATCTGTTTTTTTACGATCTCGTATTTTAACTTTTTTTTAATACTAGTAAATTAAAGTAAACCATGAGGAAACAAAACGTAATGTAAAATAACAGCAGGAAATTTTTACAATGCTCTTTTGTGATAAACTTGCAATTCTAAATTGAAAAATGTGGGAAAGGGACTTTTTTACGTGCTCAACATGAGTACAGAACCGGAAAAATAATGTTCTGGTGGAGAGTTTAGAAAAATAGCTTATACACCTCTCCTTCGTCGCCAATTTGAACATTTAACGCCAAGCATGGCATCAAACTCCAAAAGCGATCAGACAAGCATATAAATAATAATAATAACAATAATCGTAATCCTTGTTCCTTTTCCTCCGCATTCCGCTGATTGATATCTTTCGATTCAACTCAACTCAGCTCTAAGAGATTGGGAAGGCTTTGAGTACTCTTATCAGCTTCTGCGCAGGCCTTCCCAGCAAATTCTAAAAATTGCATCGGATTAAACGATTTGTCATTATCGTCTGTTGTACGGAACATTCTTAAATGTAAGTTCCAAACCTAGGGGAAGCGAAAACTAAAAGAACTCGAGTTTTTAAAAAGTGGTAATAAACTTTTTTCTGAAGTTTTCTGCTAGATAGTGAAGTTACTCATATCTAATAATCATTTGGCGGTAAATCTGATCAGATTATTGCGAATTACGATATCAGGAAATATCTATCATAACAGACTCCTGTTCCTTGTTTACAGAATTTTTTCCCCCGTCAAACAAGCAAGAAACATGATTAATGAGTATTTTTCTCATTATTTGAGGGACATTGGGAATGGAATTTCTTCTATTAGTTTTGTTATCTCTGTAGAACAGTTTTCCGTAGAAAATAATACTTATGATCACAACTCCTTTTTATTTTATTTACTTGTTCAACTTTTTATTTACTGATATTTTCAAATTTGAAACAAAAGTCACTGCAACCTATTTATAATCATGTTTTCTTTATATGTAAAAAAAAAATAAAAGGCTCAAGTCGGGGGTAAGCTCGTATAAAAATTTGAGTTTTTAAGATTAAAACTATGACAAAGCTTTTAGAAAGCTTGAGAGACATTATTTTAAAAAGAAAGTCAGAAATTAAAGGATAAGAATTGATTTGCCTTTAAAAAAAAGACTAATGATGTAGTAGTTTTAGATAGGATGAACTCCAATTAATAGACACTTAATATCTATTTATTTTTTTTAATAATTTTACTCTATAATTTACATTTATTAATTATCATTGCTATTATTCTAATTTTATTTTCCGATCGCTTTTTTTTTCCAATTTTTGGACAACCTGAACATGAACGTATTTGAAAACAATATCAAAATAAGCCTGGCTTTCTTTTACTTCTATTTAGGACTAACTTCAAGCAATACAATAATAATAGTCATGCAAATATTTTTCTTTTTGAAAAACAAATCAATAGAACATTCAGTGAAATGAATTGTTGCTAAAACCTGTCTATACATATTACTAGACAGCTCGTTTTTTTTTTTTTTTTGGAATTCACTGGCAAGCGTATTTTTGACACAAAGGCGGATTTATTTTCTGGTCTTGGAGGGCGTCATTTTTAAAATACTTGCACAAAACTTAGAAGGGTAGAGGTTCATAACCGGGGCCTCATTATCGAAAAGGCTCACGAAAAACTTTAGCTTTCCCTCAGACTTTTCAAGAAAATCAAAAATGGCTTAAAACTTTGTTGAAAATTCTAGTTTCTGCTTTCAAATGCCTTTTCCCCCTCGAAAACGGTTTTCAAAACAGAGGAAAAATTACTTTAGTAATTTTCTGTCATTAAAACTTAAAAATTGCTACTATTTTGTTCCTGTTTAGTCATGTAATTTATCAACTAATTGTAGAAAGAATTGCAATGCAACCCATAAGCAATGCAATGTATTCTAAATTTCTATGTCAGTGGGGGAAGGGGTTTAAAAACTTGAGTCTGCATTTTGCGGGGCCACTTTTGAAGTCATTATTGAGGTCAAGTTTTGAAGTCAAGTTATTAGCAGCATCTGTGAATTTGCTTTCAAAGAGAGTGGAATTTAGAAGACAATTTCTCAAACAAAAGGTAATAGGTCCCGAAATAAGAACGAGTCTGTCCTACGGATGTGCCGTTCATGAACGAACGGGTCAAAAAGAACGAATCCTTTAAATGAACGGATCCATTCGTTCACCTAAAAAATGAACGACCGTTCTTTTGAACGATGAGCAGTTTGGAACATTGTTTTGATGCACTTGTGATAAAATCATTTTATATATTTTGAATGGCATTTATTTTTAAATTTTTAACTCTTAATCAATCTCAAATTGCCTTTTTCTCAGTGCAGTACAATGTATTCATTTCGAACCTTTTTGCTTTCGCTTTATTCATTATTTTTCTTTAACCGTATCAGTTCATTTGCAATTTTCAATATATCCAGTAGTAATGTTTTGTGTAACTTCTTTGGGATACTAAAATAATGTTTGGACTTTCTTAGGGGTGCAAAAGGACTAAAATAAAAATTTTTGAAGACAGTGTGGAATTTTCGGAAGCTTGACCCAACCATAAAAACTTTTCAAATGTGCGGACAAAAATCATTAAAATCATTGAAAAAAAAAAAAACATTTTATTTGTTTTTTTTTTTAAATCTAATATTTCAGTCTTAGAAGGTTGCCGGAGTAAAATTTGCGGAAACGGACACCCAAAATGTTCGGATTATAAACACCTCCGAACATTCCCCTCGCTTCATGTCCCACGCACCTGCTAAAATTATTCTCGCGCTTTCTATTGCCAAAATAATTTCTAAAAATACTTTTTATCACTTTTCTGGCGATCTTTTTGTTTTCTATAATATCCCTGTATCAACTACCATCTATATTGATTTGTCTTTATTTTTAATTTGCTTGGCGATTTCCAAACCGCTTATTTTACATTCAATGTCCAAATATTTTGAATAAATATTTTTACATTTTTACTGTCTAATCTCCCCCCCCCCCTTCCACCAATTTAAAAAAGGATTGCAGGGTTTTTTTCTGTTCTCATTGGAGAAGTGGAATAATTTTGAAGCTCCCTAAAATGTAGGTGAGTCATTTTTTTTATAATTAAGTTATTCGGTAGTCCAGCTGAGCTACTAATACATTTGTTGTTACTCTATTTGTAATACTATATGTATTAGGGTGTCACAAAAAACAAAAAAAAAACGAAGGTCGATGTATGTTTGAAATCGCACACTCTCTTATATTTTTCTTTTTTGGTCAAAACAATTGTAAAAAAAGTTTCATATGGTTTAAACAACGGCAACCCGTGCCAACTTGCGCCTGAAAGTGTTTGCACTGGGCCGAATCAATTTTTTTTTTCTTTTCGGAAGTTTGAAATTTCATGTTGATAAAACGTTGTTCCTATAGCCCCACATTGTGACACAAAAATATTTATCCAAATTAAAAAAATTTCGGTGTCCAGCAGGAGGCATAAAACTTGTAATTTTCTTCAAAAAATTAATTTTTTTCCATACATTTTTATAAAAATGTGAGATACATTTTAAGAAGAAAAATATAAATAGTAAACTCGGTGATCAGTGCCAAGTAGAATTTTTAGCTCTCTTGTAATATTGAAGTCTCCCACATAGCATTGAAAACATGGATTTTTTTGAGTTTAAGTTAAATTTTTCATTTTAAATACATGATTTTTTTATCATTCATTTTCAAATGTTGATTTGAAAATGTATTTGCTAATGATTTTAAAACTAGATATTTTATTGAAATGTAAATGTAATTTTTTAAAAAACAAATCGGAAAAAATCCATTTTTTTGAAAAAAATCATAAATTTTAGGCCTCCTGATAGACACCTAAATATTTTTTAATTTGGACAAATATTTTTGTGATACATGTGGGGCTATAGGGGCAAAGTTTTATCGACATGAAATTTCGAACTTCCAAAAAATTTTTTCTTTATTCGGCCTATATTTCTAACTATATCAAAGCTAGGCCTAGTGCACAGGGCTGGTCCACGCTTTTCGGGCGCAAGTCAGCACGGGTTGCTGTTGTTTAAATTATGGGCAACTGCTTTTACAATTGTTTTGACCTTAAAGGAAAAATATTAGAGAATGTGTGACTTGAAACATCGACTTTCGTTTTGGGGGGGGGGGGGACATCCTAATATGTGTGAATACAGTGCTATAGATGGGAAAAAAATGTTTCAAGGAACGCACCTCTGTCTTTTGGGTAGATTTCATGGTCGTCATATGTTTGTTTTGGGGTCAAAAAAGATCAGCTTCGACAACTTACGCCAGTTTTATTTAAAAAGAAGACATTTTATGATTATAATATTTTTTTAGTTAATGTATATATAACGTACATAGTTTCAATAAACATTTCTTTACTCTCGTGTTTTATATTATAGCCTGTTTTTTGTATTTATCACTTTTAGTTGTTTCATGATTTACATTTTTTTTAAATGTAACCTAAATTACACATTTAAAATTATTTTTTTTGCTTTATTTTCATCTGTGATCATACTACACTTACAGGTATGATATTTCTATTTAGAACTAGTGCACTATCTCATGTAAGTTCTATTTTGCAAATTTTCTGACGTCACATAGTTCATTATTTTTTATATAGTAAAATTTAATAACTTAGTTTTGCGACATACTGAAATAGAACCTGCGATTTTTAAAATGGAAAACATGTCTTGCCATTCGGCAACTTAGAAATATCTTACAAAACGAACTATAATTGCTTGATACATCTAAACCTAAATTAAGGGTTTTTTGATTCAATTTTCATAGACATACTTTCTTACTTTTAGATGATTTTAGTTATTTTTCCTTCAAAGAACATTATTGATCTAATGAAACATTTCGAATGTACTTGAATATGTCTTGCAGAGAGATCACCTGCAACTTTTTTTAATGAACGAAGTCGTTCAAAATGAACGAGTTGAATGAACGGATCAAACGTATGAACTATCCACTGATGAACGGATCATTAAAAGGAACGACATTGCCCACCTCTAATCTGCCCCTAACTTCAGAGGTTAATTGGGCCCTGGTCATAAGTGCAATTTTGTTTAGACTAAACAAGAAGGCCAGGACTCACCCTGGTTATTTCTAGATACATGTCTTCAAAAAGTGGCTTTCGATTATCTTTGGTCACGTTAAGGGGGTTACTATGTAACCCCCGTGCTCAACTCTCTAGATCCCCCATCTTTGAGAGCAAGCATTCTAGCAAAAATGAAACAGAGAGCCAAAACAAAAAGCAATGGGTATGTTCGAATAGAGTAACCGGTTGGCTGATTTGATAAACATCACGGTGCGTGTCCAAAGCTGTTTGTAATACTTTTCATCTACCGGTGGCTCTATTAGAAAGCCCCTAGGTTAGCCACCGGTAAACGGTTACTGTAATCGAACATATCCAATGACAAGCCTGTGCCTGACTCCAAGCAATCTAACAAAATGAAGTAGAGAGCTAAAACAAGGAATTGATCAACGTTATTGCATCCTAATTTAACATTCCCCCCCCCCCCCCCTAAGTAAACTAAAAAGAATTTCTTTCACTTTTTTTTTTTTTTTTTTGAGCGAGAGAGAACAATCCGAAAGACGACAGATAATACCAGCTTATTACAAAGAATTGCGACCAATTCTGTTTTAAGATTGAAAGTCAATTACTAGCTTCAGACTACGATTTTAAACCGAGGCAATATCTCATATTAATCAACAGGTAGCTAAAATATTCATGACTTATCAAAGAACGTTACATATTTCCCGCGCGAACGATATCTTAAATTAACTCGAAGCAGTTTTGAATTAGTATCTCTTCGTAGCATCGCAAAGAATAAAATAAAAGTTGATGTGTGCCCCATTCAACTTTTGAAATAATCACGATGATGATATCTCAAAACGATTTCGCATATCGATTATTTTCGTCGCTTTTCATTTAACGCCAAATGTTCTTTTCTGCCAGTAATAAGTCATTTCCTTTCTGAATTCAACTGACATTTATTTAAAAAATCATTCTTTTCTCGTTAGTCACTCGTTCGCTAGCGTTCGAAACGAAAAATAAAAGATACGAGACAATGAAAATGGAAAAAGCGTTTTTAATTTATTTTAATGCGCTTTGTAGAAACAAAAGAAAATATAAAAAACGACAGGGCGAAATTGTGAATCAAATATCATCCCGACCGCTTTTCCCCACAAGTAACTCAGACATCGTTCGAATTAATGATTTTTTCCCCTGCGCATTTCAAAACATATCTAGAGGGAGCGAATATATTAATTTGGTCACTTGTCCACTTTATTCATTACCGCGAACCCCCTGCATCATTAAAAAAAAAAAAAAAACAGTCAACCATTCTAAACAGAAAGAAAAAGGGAAGATTTCATAAAGATTCACATAAAACGACTCATTTTGAGTACATTCAAATTAAATAGATTTTCTTATGAATTAGGAAGGAAACATTGTGTGTAATTAATGGATTTAAATGAGCGGAATAATGAACTAAATGTTCTTTTTTTTTTAAATCTCATCTGCCTTTTTATACGTTTTCGAACATCGTGGGAATACTTGGTGACGCTAGCCACTTGTTCCGGACAAAAGATTAGGGAAATAAAAGAATGAGATTTAATGATAGGGCGAAATTTTTATACGCTGTTTGATTTAAAAAAAATATTCTAATCTCATTTGAATTATTTCTATTTTACAGTTGAGTAGTTAGGAAAGATTTTTTTTTTCTAGCGGAGATACGCTAATGTTCAATTTGCTTTTGAATTTCAATCGCAAGCGTAGGGAAAACAAAAAAATATTTACAATCGAAAAACGCAAAGAGAACAAAATGTTTTTGACACGGCTTTGCAGCATGTAAAAAATCTGTAGGCTCTGTAAGTAGAGGCAAAGCAAAATGTTAATTAAAACATCGCTGATCAAACCATGTTCCTTGTAACACCGAAACACGTGTCTGCAATAATTTTGCAATTTTTGTGCTTCACAACGCTGGATTACTAACTGTTCTAATTTTCAGCACAAAGGTATTTATTCGTTATAAAGTGGCACTGTGTTACATCATATCATGAGCCGCTGCAGTAAAAAAATATAACTGAAGCAGAAAGATGTACACCATTCTTTCCGTGTTTTTACGGGGTATCCCATCCTTCTTATCTCTTCTCATAAATGAGCACCAAAATCCATACACTATGGTTAACAAATATTACACACTACTGACCACATTAAGTCATGTAGCAAATTGAATCGTTTACTTCAGAAAGTAGTCAAACGTCAAAATTTCTCTAAAATGTTGTAATTTTCATTTGAAATATTTAATACGCAGGTCAAATTACTTTTTCGAAATTTTAGAGTGTCGCTTAAATGGTTCTGAAATAAACTGTTCAATTGTGATGCCGTTTGCATATATTTTTTTCTGACTTTTCCCTCCTAGCTCTGTCGTGTAATACTGCTATTGTTTCGTTTTGCAGTTTTATTTCAAAAGTAAAGATCTTAGTTTGCCTGTATTTTAATGCAATTTATTTGCAAGTTGATTTTACAGATTCTGGGAAAAACATAATTTGTAATTTGGGACGTTAAAAGTGACGCGGGAGTCATGATTCAAGAAACGAAGGTTCATATGAGACGGCAAAAAGAAATCAAATTTAGTTATTTGTTGTGGTGAAAATCAATTTTCGTTGACATATTTTGTAAGCTCATAGGTTGGACAAAAACACCATAATGTCTTCATGGACATTTTAAAGAGTTGTTTTTACGCTTTCAGTCCATTCACTTTTTTACTGTGACGTTGTAAAGCAGCACATAAATGTCGAAAAGTAAAATGCATTCAAAAAAAGTCACTGAACAAACCAAATTCAACTTAAGGAAGGCAATTTCAACAAAAGTTCAACATTGTTCTAAAATAATAAACAGAAAACATTCAGCTTGAAGCAATATTTTTTCTTCATACTTTTACAGCTGACTAAAACCATTGCGTTTGCGCAATTATTGAATTACCTCAGCAAAATGTAAATCAAAATAAATCAAATTACGGGCAACAATCCTTCTCTCAGTCCCGTCTCAAAAATTTGCTGACAGAAGAAAAAGAACGGCCGAGTGAATGGACGCAAATGGCGATATCAAACTTCAAACTCCTAATGATTTGTGAAATGCTCGTTGCGCAACGAAGATTTATTGGCTAGAGAGGCAAGAGGTCGCAGGCGAACAGATGTAGGCATGTAACTTGTCTACGAGAAATGTCTTAAATTAATTTTTTGTTTCTTTTTTCCAGCTTGAATAATATTCTTTCCCGATGCCGTTTATCAACTCGACAGGCTAAATGAGCGCCATCTATCACGGTTTGTTTCGAGGAATATTCACAGGACACGTGTTTCTCGCAACTTCAGTAATTGGAATGTGAAATGTGCTGCAGTCACAGGGGGACCTTGAATAATAGAAACTAATTCTCGAAGATGAATTGAAACAGTTATTTTCTTTGTGATGGATAATTTATGTCTGCTTCTTACAGTTAAATCGGCAGAAGGATTATGATCACTTCTAACATATCATGCTTGCGAAACATCCTTACAAATTTAATTTAGAGCAAAATATCTCGTACGAAAATTTTACAATGACATTGTTCAGCGACTAACTGTATAGCTTTTTCAAACAAACTATGGGGTAAATTTGCAAATTTACCATTCATCAGAATGGGAGTAAAACCATAGACTAATAATAAGAGTAGACCGAGCTATGGCAACCCTTTTGCTGCTCATAAACCAAACCATGTGACTGGTGGATATCCTAGCAACAGCGGGCGTTAATCGTAGCAGACGATCAACGCCAGCGCGAAATAAAATAAATGGAATTGATGGAACACGGAAGAATGATCTTTTATGGAGTCCGATTTGTAAATTTGTTATTCTAAGTTGTAAATATTTTGTTAATATAGTGAGTTTTTCGTTCAGATAGTATTGTGCATTTTCTTTAGTCAATTTCAATAACTCTCTAAGCAATAAAATATGCAAGCGACCAAGAAGAATCAGTAATGCAAAACGTTTACGCCATTTCGTTCACGCCAACGCTGACAGCTCCAAATGAAATAAAAGTTGCTGAAAACTGATCAAAAACTATTACTAATGTCAAAATAATGCATAACTAAAAGAAAAACAGTTCAATCTCTGCACCTGGAAGTTTTTTTTAATGAAAACACATTGTCTTAAAATACATGTCGAGTGCCAAACTATAGATAATGCTGCCATCTAGCAACCATGCTGCCAAAGTCTTCGCCAAGCCCTTCCACTAGTCACATGATACATCTCTGAACCAATTTTCTTCATCAGCAAGAATGAGAAAGCTCGGTCTACTCTTATTATTAGTCTATGAGTAAAACCCAACCAGAACTCTTGAATATGTGCAATTTTTTTTATTGCTAGTTGGAGTGCCCATCCCCCCCCCCTCCCAAGTTCAATGGCACAAATCCTCCCCTCAATTTTTCTCAATCCTTTTTTTTTTTTTTAATTTTTTTTTTGTTTTTTTTTAACGCTTTTTTATTTATTTTATTGTTTATATTTATTTATTTTAAAATTATTATTATTATTTTATTAGAAACACTTTGTGCTACGCCTATGACACACGCTAAACACACACACTAAATAGGTAAACTAAATAAAATACAAACAAAATAAAAAAATAAAACAAAATAAATATTTTAAATTAAAAATAAATCAATTAATAAACTTCAAAAAATAAATTAAAAAGACCCCCCCCCCCCACACACAAGAATTTTGTTGGCGCAACTTGCGCCATAATCCTCCCTGTGGACACCCGATTGTTAGTATGGTAATGTAAGCATGGGTGCACAGGGGGGGGGAGATGGGACAACTTTCGGCCCTACTGTTGAAATATGTGGAAGGAGTCCACAAAAGTTATTTGTGGCGGGCCCAAAAATTTCTGTGCCCCTGACTCCCCTGAATGTAAGATTAGAGTTCCTCCACTTCAAAAGCAAATTCTGGCCAGTGAATTATTCACAAAATTCTGAATGCACTCATTTGTGGATTTACCCATTTAAAAGTCAGGCATGGATCCTGAGGGAAGGACATGGGGTCATGACCCCTCCCCCTTGAGTGAACAATTGTACCCTAAAACTGTATTTTAGGACCTACTCTTCGAAAAACTCGACTCAGATCCCCAATCTGGGCCCTAAAATTGCTCTTTGACCTCCTCCAAAACTTGAAGCTGAATACTCCTTTGTTGGGGACCCGTCGTATTGCATTTTATTGGGCCCCTCTTTTCTAACGCAAATATTTACTCAAGTGCAGTCTTGGATCCTTTTTGGGGCCCATATGTCGGAAAAAAGAGGGTGGGGGCTCCCAATTGCGGTATGGTAAATCCAGGTCCGTCATTCTGAAATGTTCTGAGGGAAGCAAAGTTATTGAGGCACATGTTCCCAGTGTATGCCAAAAAACAGAAAAAACCGCGCCCCACTCTCATGAAAATATACTGATTTCCTAAATTCAGGGGGGTGCTGACCCCCCCCCCCCCCTACAGGACAATCCTGGGCAAATCCGCCACTGGATGCAGCTTGTTACTAAATCCGTAGCTTTAAGCAAACGAAATCGATCTCTCAAAATTAAACGAAGGGAAAGTTTTTTTTTCCTCGGCGGCTATCGCTTTGTTTGGAGAATTTATTGCTGCGTTTTGTTTGTTTTCACTCGTATTTATATATCTCGGATTTCATTTAAATGTTTGAACTCGTCAGTTAACTCTTTTTTTGCTTTTCAATGATTCAACTTGCCGCTTTCTTACAGTATTCTTTGTCTTTTTTACGCCTTGTGGTCTTAAACTAATTTACGTAAGAGACTTATTTTGTCATTAAATAGATAAACATTAATTATTCGTGGAGTACTTAATAAAATGAAGTAGTTCTAGTTTACATTTGTTTTTTTGTTTCGTGCATCAAACGTGAAAGAGAATTATGTTTGCATAGAGCATTTCAAACTGTTAATTAGCAGCGAGAAGATTAATTCGCACACAAGTGGCTTGATGCTTGCAGACAGATCCAAAGTATAGATAAATGATGGATGTACTGTACGGATAAGTGTACACGCCTGCAGAAAAGCGTATATGCAAGATTATTTAAACAGAAAGATCAGAAATATAAAATAAAAAAAATGTCTGGAAAAAGCAAATTTACAAAGAAAACATTAATTTCTACAAGAATGAATATCTAAACGAGTTATAAAAACCCAGATTAAAATTTACCCAAACTAAGATATTTAAACCACAATATACACAGGGCTGCTCATCCCTCCTGGGATGATAGCTCCCCCCCCCCCCCCCACATGCAAATTTTCATAACAGATGTTTGCACAAGCGAAACAATTTTCGGTGAAAAACTAAATTTGCCGACTTTACCGTACACCAAAATAGGATTTGTAGATCTCTCTCCTGTCAAAGTTACGACCCAAAGTTATTTTACACACAACGGTTAAAACAATTATTAAATGGAAATTATTCAAAATAAAATACCAGTTTTCAAAATTAACAGTTACATATTTTTTCTAAAGCCCGAGTCAACGCTCTTTTATTTTCTTCCACTTTCTTTTTTTTCCCCTTTCATGTCCTTCCGTAAGGTTCAACTATCTTTGCAGGAACAGCAAAAAACGCTTCATCAGTTTAGAATGAGACCTCCCTAACAACTTATATCACATTAACTTTTACTTTCCAATTCGTGACACATTTCAAATTACTTCATTTAGATAACTGTATTTTGGGGGGGGAAAAACATAGCTCCGAATTTTGATGTGATTTAATACACGCAAGCCCGTCTAATGACGCCCAAAAAAAAAAAAAAAACACACACACACACACTCCTCCAAAAGCAACTACAGTTTTTAATGCAGTACACAACAAAATGCAGAATTCATCTCGGGATTCATACTGTCAAATGCAGCAATCTAAATACAACTCGCTGCATGTGGCACTCGTATATTTCGTTCCCATTCAAATGAATCACTGCGCGTCACTGAAATATATGGGCGTCAACCATCAATTAAACCTCAACATTCATTAAAGAAGGAAATTTCGGAAAATCTCATTTTCCCTCTCTGCCGTCCCAGTTTAAAAATATCACTTCCATTATTTACCGCATTCAACGCGAATAAGAAGGGTTGGTTAATAACAGCCTAATTCGAGTGCTTTTGCACCATTCCTCACCGTCGCCCACTCAAAATAAACGGAAAGGTTCCAGCAAGATCCAGGGGGCTTGGGTAAAGCCTACTCCTTGGAATAAGTGAGAAAAGTGTTTATGGAATGGGACGCAGAAAAATAAACGCGTCGACAGCTTTGAGCCTGATTCTTTTGAACTCACTTTTCCACTTCTATGATATATACCTCCTCCATTAAAGTCTTCACCAGATGTTGGGATGGTTTTTTTTTTTTTTTTAATGAAGAAAAGAGACAGCGCTCGGAATATCCCGCCCAAATGACACCCATAATCCTTTTTAGGTCGTTTCTTTTTCTTGCCGTGTAAAACTCTCGCAAAAGCTTGATTTATTGCAGAAGATTGGAGCACAGGAGACAGATGGCGTTTCAAATAGAACACCTAAAAACAACGCGGAAGATTAAGAAATTAGTCGCATTTCCGCTGTGACATAACAGCAAAAAATGCTCTCAGTCCATATATTTTTTCAGGTAAGAATATTTTCAATGACAAAATTCGTTTCCCACGATTACAGAACCAAAGTTAAAAATCCCGGTGTCCCGGCCGATTTACTTCATGTCCCGATGAAAAATAAATTTGATTACTGGTGACTAAAAAAATCTGAAAATAATTAACTGAGCAGGATTAGCTAGGAAAATTACTTTGTCATTTGTAACATTAACTTGTAAAAGTAATATCGGATTTACTTAAAATACAACCGCCAGCTCAGTTATTCCATCCGAGGACTGCAGTTTCGTGCTTTTTAGCACTCAGAAGCCCGGAATAGGAATCACATGAGCTGGAGGCGAAAAATCTCTTAAGAGAGCCAAACTGGTAGCTAATATAGAATTAGCAAACCAGATGAGCGACCGCAGCAATGGTGCTGTTCAACTCAAAGATTGATGGCAAAGCTAAGGTATTTTGTAGTAAGTTACAAAATACCTTAGCTAGTTTTTGTAACTTACTACACAATATCGGATTTGCTCGTGAGGATTTTTCCAAGATTAAAACCAAAGAAGACTTTCTAAAAAAAAGTCCTTGCCAGTGAAAAGTATATATGTAAATAAATATTGTTCAATTTTTTATTCCACATTCTAAGTGTTTCTTCTTACTAAAATTATTTTTAAATATTAACATGCAAGAAGTAGAACATTTAAATTTGTCTGCATGTGTCATTTCTTATTTCCCTTGTTTTAGATACATAATTAGTAACTCATAGCTTTGAGAATAAACTGCCTTGCAAAATACTCTAAAAGCCAGCCAGGGGTGTGCACCCTTTTGAATGCTCGTGACACGGGGGGGGGGCATTCCGGTGTCCCGGGGGGGGGGGGCATTCCGGTGTCCCGGGGGGGGGGCATTCCGGTGTCCCGGTTGAACACTTATGAAATCTGAAAAGCCTTATATATACTGACTACGCAAACAATCTTTTAAGAATGAGGAGGGTTACTCATCTTGTAAACAGGGATCCTTCAAATGTGGCTCAATATTTTGTCAACCAACTTTCGCTTTAGAATGAAATTTCTCAAGATTTTTACTCAGTATTCCGTTGACACGAAACTACCGTTCTTCCTGCCCCAATTTGATGCAAATATATTTACGCCAGCCAAAAGGAAGCCGCCCCAGGTACACACATTATTCCAAATGCATCAGTGTATCAATAGAACTCAGAATAAAGGTTTAAATATGAAGCCTATTAAATTTTCTGCTCAAAATATATTTGTTCTAAAATACTTTTCACTCCGTAGAAACTTCATTTTCTTTTTTTTTTCTTTTTCGAGAAAAAATTCATTTTACATAGCCTTAGTGGTGCAATCGGACTCAAGTAAAACTTTCTGAGCACAGTGTAAAATTTTCTGAAACTATTAGGAAGCTTGACCCCCCTCCCCGTACAAACTCTTCAAATTACTGAAAAAAATCATTTTCAAAGTTTTTTTTTTTTCAATAACTGTTTAGTTTTATAATGTGTTGTGAGCACAAAACTTTCGGAAACGGCAACCCAAAATTTTCGGAATTTTCTGCAATTTCAGATCACTAACACCACTGCATAATCTAACACATTTTCCAAAAAAAAAAAAAAAAAAAAAGTGCTTCTGAATCAATAAATACGCATAATGTAAGGAAATTAAATTTTTTTTTCTCTTAAAATCATTTGACGAAACGCATATAAGCAAACTACAATGACAATTTAAGCCGAAGAAGCAAGCGACCTTCAAAGTAAAATCCTGTCGAAAAAGTTACACTTTGTAGATTAAATATTTATACATGTTAAATAAGGAAGAAAAATTTAATTATTAGTTATACAATCAATTCAGGAAAAAAAAGTTTGTAGAAAAACAAGACACAGTAGAAAATTAACACTTGACTGAATATTTTTTAGGCATTATCACACGCGTTTTGTCATAGAAAGCATATGAATGCAGATCATTTAAGCCCGATTCACAACGCATTTAGATTCCTAAGACAGTGAAAGGAAGGATCGGTGAACGCACTATCCCGTTCCCAAAACGTTATTAATTATTTCACTCCAAGAAAAAATTATTCTCCTCATTTTCCACATTCAGACAATTTTAGATTCGTATCTGTCCCAAAACTACTTTTGGTAATCCACCACCTTTAACACATAATTCGTTTATTTTAACCAGGTTTTCGCACCTCTGTTGACTAATTTGGTGTCAAAAATAATAACTCTGTTAATTTTCTTCTCCATGAAAAATGAAACCGTAGTTGATTTGATATTTCACAAGCCTTTATCTCCAAGTTGTTCTTTGAAAGTTGCTTAAGTCTTATTGGTGATGTGATTAACAATTATAGAAGTATACTCATGACTGAACTGATTTCTTATATACACACAAAAACGTTACGAATGTATAAATTTTATCCAGAAACTCTGAATAATGTAAAACAATTGGTAGTATGTGACATTCAAAATTGGTGCAAGTTTTCTGATTACAAAAGATGGCACTTAACTTTAAAATACTGTGGTTCTTAGTTGTGTAAGTTGTCCTAAAATATACCTTTTGTGGCCAGAAAATAGAAACTATTTTTTGGTGCAAAGTGCAACATACCATCAAATGTTTTAGCGTAGCAGTGACGAAGTACAACAGTAAGACGCTTCCTAACAAAAAACGGATCCAGAAATTTTTCAAGGGAGGGGCGATTGATTTTTATTACTTACTTTATACTATGTGGGCTGATTTAAAAATATTGATCACTAAAGTTTTGGACTTAAATTCCGAAACAGTTCCGAGATAGGGTCCCAAATCCAAACCTCCCTTCTCCCAACATGATGGAAACGCGTCTAACATTGCGTTTTTTGAACTTCATTTTTGAAAAATTACCGGTGGAGAGTCCCCCAAGGGAAGGGCGATCGCACCCATCGCCCCTTCCTTGTATCCGTCCCTGCTTCCTAGTGCAACCTATTTTGTTCAACTACCAATAGATAATGAACATAAATTTTACACTTACAGGCAAGACTGACGACGGCTTTTCTGCTTTTGATACGTCCAGTGGAAGACCAAGCGTGACACACACAGCTATAGACATCCCCTGCGAGAATTTTCTCCACGTCAGTTCTAGTGACATCGACAGACACTTCCACCTGTCGCACACCTGTCATCGGGTTCACGTACTGCTGCAAACTGTGCTGCCTGTGCTCTGCCAACCGTCCATTGCATTCGAAGTACACCTGAAAAAAAAATGTAGGAACATGACGAATTTTTGCCTTTAACAAATATCTTTCATTTTTGTCGAATCACATACAGTGAATCCCTGATTCTACGTCCCCAGAATTTACGTTTTTCCTCCATCCCCTACCCCCCCCCCCATTTCACGGGGGGGGTGGAGGAATATTTATTTCATCCGGACCCAACTTTTTGTACACTAATAATGTTAATGTTGCCCGGATCGAGTTTGTTGTTTAGGAATTTCCCGCATTTCATTTTCCGTGGGAAATAAAACAAAAGGGAAAATGTTCTAAAATAAGCAAATGTTTCTTTTTTTCTTTTTTTTTTTTGCTTTAAAGCTAATCCATGCTGTTGAGAGTTACTCTATGAAAACAGAATTGCTACCGAGCCATCCGTAGCCGACGTTATGGACTTTTCGTCCACTAATGAAGAACCGAAAGCACAACCCGTCCCATCTTACAATATTGCATTAAAGGGCTCACAAATAGTGGAAGACTATTTTTTTTTCTCATTAAGACCATGAAAAAACCTTGTAAAGTATTTCAATCCAGGAAGAGGCTACATTTACTTTGAACTCAATGACCAAAAATCACTTAACTATAACGGACTCTTTTTAACCTAAACGCCCGCGGATTCGCAGCTTTGTTTTAAAATGATCTTTAATGATATTATAAAAATCTTTTTTCCGTAAAATATATTTTACACAAAAGTTATCTTTTCTATCTTTAGTTATTCTATTTGAGTATAACTAAATATTCGAGTATATGCTGTTTATGCATTTCCCGTATTTTACGTTTTCTCGCATTTTATGTTTTTAACCCAGTTCTTTGATAAACTTAAAATCAGGGTTTTACTGCATATAGTTTCAGGAGTCACTATGGACGAATATATTTGTCTTTCGATCAAACAGTCTATAACAAGCCACGAGATAACTCGTGTTGTCTTAACGCTTCCTCCATATTCCAATCTTGTTGTTGTATGGTAACTATGGTTTGTAATGTGTTGAGCAAAAAAAAAAAAAAAGTGAACTCATATTGAAAGCTGCTTGATATCTCGGGGGAAAATGAACTCCCGTAGAAAATTACCCGAGTAAAACACACCGTACCTTACGTCAATGCGTTAGTTTTTACTTATTCTTTGTCTAACAATTTCTTAAGAAATAACAATTCTGAAACCTAATTTTCGATTTATATAAAGATGAAGAGGCTTTTAAATAATTAACTAATAAGTTAACATAAGTATGTGTAGAACTAGTATATTATGTCCTACGTTCTAAGATACTTCCATTCAAATAATATCAGGGTTGCCATCCTTGGAGGAACAATTTGAGGAGCATCTGTGGTGGTTTTGAGGAGCAATTTAAAATTTTGTGGAGCAGTTCGGTATTTTGTATGAAAATCAATAAAAATAACTAAAACCACCACGCAATTTCAATCTTTGAATACAGCCCACTGCCGTGCTAAGCACAAAAGTCGTATCTGTACTTTTTATCAAAACTGAGTTACGATTCCCAGGTGATTCTCTGTCGCACTGCACCTAAATAAAATAATTTATAACGGGAAATATTTTTTAAAAAATTTTGAAAAAGTTGCATCTGAATCAAATACTACATGGAGATGCAAAACTTTAAACTGCAATTTCGCATTTTGAACTGAACTGCTGATACGACTTTCGCGCTTAGCACGGCAGTATAAACATATTTAATTTCCCATACTTACATGTTTGTTATGATAAAATAGCAAAATATAAATAAAATAAATTTCATTTTATTAAAATCTTCATGAACCATAAAAAATGCTTCGGGTTACAAGGAACCCCTTTTTTCAGTGCAAAATAAGTAAGCTTATGGATGAAAACCCATCCGACAAAAGCCATTAGCTCATTTATTTTGAATTGAAAAAGGAGTTCCTTATAAACCCGGAACACGTGTATACAGTAATCTGCAATTTTGTTCAATTTTACGTTATTATTTTTTTTCTTTCTTTTTCTTTTCTTTAAATTATTATTTTACTTTTCAAGCATGAACGTTATTTATTCAACTTTAGTATCATCAATAGTTACCCTACATTAAGTTTTCCAAACATATAAAAATTTCACTTTAATCAAAGTTTAATACGGAACGTTAGCTCTGAAGAAATATCAAAATTAAATTAAAAACAGCTGCCTCTGGAGCGGACAGAAATAATTCAAAATGAGATTTTCGTCGCAGCTCGGCTTTCTTGAAATCTGACATGGCCGATCAAAATGAGGAACGGCGTGTGGCAAAACCAGTTGTGATTTAATCGTAATTGAAAATGAAATCTTATAACCTTCCAACCGAGCTCCGAGAAACCGAGGTATTTTTATAATTCAGACGGGCAGGCAGAAAATTAAACTATTTTTATGCATAACCACATTAATGGATTTCTTGGAGAAATTTTTTCATCTAGAAGAACGGAATCGGATGAATATGTTTATGCGAGATTTTGTGTTATCATTATATTTATTTATTAAATTGCATTTCGTGTTCCGTTGAAGGGAAAGTTTGCTTCCAGTCAGCTTTGAGAGAAATTATGTTGTTAATTTTGACTTTTCTAAATTTCTGTTTTGTTAGTCTTATGGAAAATATGTCTAAAAGTTATCAAGATTCGTCTTAACTTTGAGGGACGTCTTGAAGCTACTACGAATGCATTAGTCAATGCAACTAACAATAAATAAATTAAAAATTAAACAAAAAAAAAAAAAAGACTGATTACCTATACCATTTTAAGAAGCTCCGCGAGCAAGAACACATTACAGGATTCAAATACTTTTAATTTTTTTCCAGATTTCACAGGAAACAAGGGAAAGGAAAGATAATCAGAACGTTAGTTAGAACTAGTAAAATTGGCTAGTCGCAAAAACAGAATTAAGAGGAAAAATTTAAGATTGTTTTAAAAGCCTTTCATATATGCTAAAAGAAATTACAGGTTTTTTTTTTTTTTTTTTTTGTTAAAAAACACAAACTGGAAACATATTAGAATTTTAAATCTTTGATATTTCTTTCCTTGTCGCCCAAGAATGACATAGTTACCAATCGCGTGAATAATGGCTCAGATTGACTTATAAAATCTGCTTTAGAGATTTAAAAAAAAAAAAAAGTTATATCTTCACTTCTTCCATATATAACTAAGAAGCTCTAAGCAAATTTTATCAGACTCAGAAAACTTCGTTCTTTCAATTGGTACCAATATTTTTAATGTTTTCACTGCCAAAATTGAAAAAAAAAAAAAAAAAAAAAACGCGAATTTTTGAAGTTTTTAATTAATATCTTCGATAATTACACAAAAACAAAACCTAGCTAAGAACACCCACGATCAAGTCTCGAATTAAAAAAATAAATAAATAAACAAATAAAATAAAAAATTATCAAAATCGGTTCATTCGTTTAAAGAGCTACAGTGCCACAAGCAGATGCACAGACACGTCGAAGTTATAACCCCTCCCCCTTCTTCCTTCTTTAGTCGGGGGTTAAAAAGGATAAGAACAAGATAATGAACACCCTAATTGCACAACATATCTTGGCAAGGTTAAATGGACTTCACTGCAAGTCACAATGGTCACAGTGAAAGTGACAGAATCGTGACCTTTCACGAAAGTTACTCTGACATAATTGTAGCATGTTTCACGTGTGACGACGCTGTAACAGTTTAATTTGCAATCGGTCACTTTGACATTTTGAAGACGTCACTACATTACTTCATGACATTACCACGGACTGACGTTCATAAGCTGTTTGCAAAATGTTGATGACTTTGTAGTGACGTTTTGTGAGTCACACGACTTTTACATGAGAGTCTTATTATAGTTACTGTGCTGTTTAGGGTAGCCCAAACTTAAGAATTTGATAAGATTTGCTTAAGAATTCAGTTGGGAAGAATTGAACGTGAAAAAAAGAAACTTTCATGCACATAGAAAAAAATTTGACTGTCATGATAAAAGTTGATGCAACGGAGAGCTTCTAAATATCAGTAACTGCATTACCAGGCGTTGAATGGTTTTCCTCGTAAATAAAAGTTGAATCAAGGGACGCATGTTCAACAATCAGGGTTACAAAAGGAAAAAAAAGTAGAATTTCCAGTCAATTCCACAATCGTGTAAAAAATATTTGAAAAACCACTTAAGAAACACATTCATTTTAAATAAACCAATTCGCAATAAGTAGAGAAAGCAATTGTAGGGCTCGGGACAAGGATGTGATAGGCCACATGCCACACGATGTGAATTTTTCATTAGGCCAATTCCCAACTTATAAAAAATATTTGTGGAATGTTTCAAAGGCATTAGTACATTCTATATTCTGCAATGCTCAGACCAGATATATTTTTCTTCCAAATAACATAATTCATTGTCATATTTATATCAATTTCAGTTATGAGAAACAAAAATTTTGACCGAAAAGTCACTTGTCATATTTCTGCCTTGAGTCCTCAATTCATCAATTCGGTGAAACTCACCTGCAGTGCATGGCGGGCCTTGCATGACAACGTAGCGGGTTTGTTTCGAATAACAAAAGAATCCTGAGGTTCTTCCAAAAATACCGGCGTCGTTGAAGGTTCTGGATCCTCTGTTGGTAAAGGGTCCAGCAAAAATCCTCCTGAAATAGATTATTGAAATTTAGCAAGAGAAGCAATGTTCATATATTTTATAATACATCGGATATAACCAAAAGGCTATATAGGGTATTCACTAATGAGCAACGAAATTTAGTAAATACAGTCGAATCTTAATAATTCGAAGCTTATAATTCGAATATTCCTTTATCGGGTCCCAAACTCTTAAGATTGTTGTGGAAACTTCCCATTACTCGAACTATCGATGACTCGAACGTTTTAGCCAGTCCCTTGGGACTTCAAGTTATCAAAAGTTCACTGTAGTCAATATTACAAATGTCCTAAAGGTTATCAATGCAAAAAAAGTACATTGTTCTTGGGTCTCTCTAAGTATTTTTCTTGCTTTAGAATGAAAAAAATCCTCCTTACTTCGATGCGTTTTTTCCGATTAAAAATGCATGCCTTTTTTTTAATTTAAGAAAATATCTCACAACAGAAAAGCAAAAAGTTCAGCTTCATTTGAGTGGCATCATTAAATCGTTGATTCAAGAGAAAAGATAGTTATCATTTGTAAGAATACAAAGTTTCAGTAACTGCTCTCGAAATACTGTAATTATCCAGATTTCTTACCTTTACCAAAGAGGTAGAGTTTTTACATTCAGAAAAAGTGTAGGGGTCCTAAATGAGACCTTAAAAATGTCTCTAGTTTTTTCACATGTTGCATACGTTTATAGTTTAGAAATATTACCAGACGCATTTCAAATGTTAAAAAAATACTTCAATGAGGCAAAACCTTATTAGAAAAACATTAAAACAAAAAACATTTTTTAAAGTTAAAAAAATTAAAATTTGGATCATTTAGCAACATATACAATTGATTGGTGGTAAATATTACAAGCTAAGCTTAATCACTTGCATAGCTTTCGTTCTCGAGTTCCTTTCTTCAGCGATTAAAAAAGTCAATTTAGAGAACATCCTGCATGTTGCCAATAAAAATGCTGTGAACTAAGTATTCATTAAATCTGCTAGAGAAGTTAATTTCGCATTTTCCACATGCCAAACTATTAAAAACGTGACGTCATCTTCTAGTACAATTAGCTGCTCCGTTTTTTTCCTGACGACTTTCAGAAATTCATTTTTAAAAGTCATCCTTGTTTCTGAGATTTAAAAATTCAATTAAGAGGGCATCCTACCTCACCAACAAAAAAAGCTCCGACTTAAGTACTCACTAAAACTTCTAGGAAAGTTGATTTTCCATTTTTCACATGCCAAGTCACCAGGCAAATGACGTCATTTTCCAGTACAATTAGCTGCATCGTATTTTCGCAGACGACTTTTAAAAATTAATTATGGAGTTCTTTCGGCAACAATACATAACTTCTTTAACCTTCTTAAGGAAATAAAGTAATTTGTTAAGTGGAAACTTCCATCAGAAAGCAGTCCACCCACAAAAGAAAAGAACAGATAGAGAAAGACAAACGAAAAATTTAGACACATCGGCAAAGAAACACGACCCAGGTGCTGGGAAGTTACTTAAACACGGCTACTGTATTACCAGAAAGAGCAATTTCTCGCGCGGTTTAACTTCACGCCCTGATAACTCTCCCTCACTCTTCATCCCTCAGTTTCATCCTTTAGTTCCACAGCCTCCGGGAGAGAAGATTCCCACAGTGGCGTCGGAATAAGAAAGCTTTCTTTACAGACGCATCAGCAGATTTACACGACTTTACGCGTGCGACTTCCATGTAAGAAATCATTATCCTCTGTTAGTGCTGTGTTCGGGGGTCCATAAATCGGAAGCGCGGGAGATGGGGGTTCCCCCCCCCCCCCCCCTTCCCTCATCTTATCTTCACGGACGAACTCATGCTTTGCGGTAAGAATATATTAAGAGAAATACTGTTACAACGAAATTCAAGGGACCGCAAATTTTGTTCGTTGTGACGAGAAATTGGTTGTAATGGAACTCGGGCCCGGCAACAGGCCATGTCGGCCTAGTCGGAAACTAGGGGCTCGGGCCTGGGGGGGGGGGGGAGGGAGGGCGGCGACACTGACGCAAAGGAGAAAAGAAAAAAAGAGAAAAATACGAAAGGAAGAAACAAAAGGGGGGGGGGGGGGGTACTCCGAAAAAGAGAAAACATAAAGATCAAGAAAAATTTACTCTTTCTGTATTTACTGTCGTAGCACTTAAAATAGAGTTTACTGTTTTCTAGTAAGCAGTTTTGATTTATTTTACCTCCCCCCTTTTTAATCCCCCTTCATTCTTCTTTTCCCCTTTTCCTTTCCTTTTTTTTGGGGGTGGGAGGGACCCGGCAACATAACTGACAAGGGGCCCGCCTTGGTTCTCTGCTGCCCTGATGGAACTCAAGCAATGTAATAAAAGTCCAATCCAGACTGAAAATTTATTTCAATGAAATGGATAATTCCTTGCATTGGTATTCGTTGTAACGGGATTTCACTTTATTTCAGTCCCACTGACTAACTATTTATTCTTTACGGGCCATAGGGACTTAAATGTCCCTTAATTCAAAATTTATTTCTCAGATTATCAAATACAAATAGTTTATAAATTATATTTTTACTATGTTTTTGAGATACTAGAATCTGAATGCAGTAGAACTCCGATTTTTCGCTTTGCATCGGATTGCTGATTAAAAACGTATCAAATAAGAAAATATAAAATCGGGAGTGAGGTATTTTAAGAGCCTGTACTTTGAAATAAAAATAAGTTCATCGGCTACAACTAGGGATTGCAATACCGGACCAAAAATTCAATACCGGTATTTGTTATTTTTAAAACGTGATACCGGTATTAATACCGGTATTCGAAATTTCTCAAAAAATGCTTGAAAACATATTGTTTCGTCACAACATTTCATAGTTTTGTACGAAAAATGTATTATTTATGAAAACGTATTGTGAACAAATATAAAAGGAAGGAACAAGTGTCATAATAAAAAATTAACAATAGTAACAGTTGAAAGTACACTTTCTGAATTTACATCTCCTTTTATTGTCTATAAGTCCTTCATCTTCAAATAAATTGGTCTCTTGCGTGTTATTTTTTGGATAAATCCTTTTGTGTGTGTGTGTAGTTCTTTTGTATTGTGTGCATCATTATTTATTTGTTTGTTTGTTTTTTAATATATAATTTATTTATATTTTCTCTTATAGCTAGTTGTAATTTCTTTCCGAAATAAGATAATTTTTCAATATTAATACCATTTTCTGTTGAGCAGGGGAGGTTTGTGTTTGCTTTTTATTAGCCCTTTGGTTTGAAACTTAGATAAACTTGACTAAATTTGATCTTGTAAGTTTCTCTTATTCGTTTTCACTTCCTTTTCAAAATTCTTTAAAGTTAAAATTATGTAAATATCTGAAAATATGTTTCAATTAATTATGTTTTACCTCTATGCTAATTTTTAAGGCACTATATGATTTCTAAATATTATCTTGCAAAGTATAAAGCCAAATAGCGAGACGGGACAACAAACCAATACTGATGACAGCAAATTACCAATTGTTACGCTAACAAGAAAAAGATTGTCAAAATGTAATACAGTTGAGACAAAAGGTTAAAAAAGAAATAATAAAGTATTACTGCATTTGATGGTTTGAATAAATTGTTCATAGGACAAATGAATTCAAAATTACACTCGAAATTAACTTTCACAAAAAGGAAAATGAGTGATCAGGTTAATAGAAAAAAAACATATGGCGCACAAAAGCGCACGAAAACTCGATTCATCTCACCATCTAGTAATGACAATATCAATTTGCACTCTTTCCGCTATTTTTCTTCAATGATATTTTATTAGTTTGTACGTTTGAAGTCAATTTTTTACATCAACAATGGTTTTGTATCATGGGAAAAGAAATGCAGATTCAAAGTATAAGTAGATATTTTATGAGTTAAATTGAAAATTCTTCAATTGAAACTTTTTATTACTTTCAGATTATATCGAAAACACACCGGTATTTTATCTCATCAAATACCGGTATTATGAAATTACAAAATTGCTCGACTAGCTGCAACGAATCTCTCAAAAAGCAGTGGGAGAAAGAATGCTGAGAATTGAATTGAAATTTTCATACTTTCATTCCATTTGTCAGTTTGTATAACTTCCACAATGGGGTCGCTTCCAAAATTTTTAAAGTTTTTTTTTTTTTGCTGAAAGAGCATGCTTCAAAACATAGGATCTGACCATTTTTTAAATAATTTCTTTAAGTTTAATATTTTTAAAAAAATACTTAAATCGGTGCGCTTTCATTGTTTACGCTTCAGTCCGATGACATCACAAATGATGAAATGCCATTCAGTGTTGCCATTCACAGAGCAAAATATTTAATTCGCATCTTTACTCACGTGTATAGGCAACGATATGGTTGATAGCAAGCGTAGAGCGCAATTTTAATTCGCTTCTTTATTATCATAACGTGAAAACGTGGTAGAAAGATGCGCCAAAGAGCATAATTTTTGACGTCATCAAGACCACGCCTTGTTTGAAAAATCGGACACTTTAAAAAATTTATTATAAAATAATTGTAGGGAAAATGAAAGTTTTTTTTCTGGGTTCATGTTTTTTTTTTTTTTTTTTTTGCTTATTCTATCAATTTCAGTGACAAAAAGTACTTCTTTTGATTGAAGGAAACATCCCCATTGAGGATGTTATGAAAACGCGTAACTTGATAACGATACCGCGTAGAGAAAATGCGTGAAAATAATAAACGTTTTAGAAACCACCACGGAAAAATGAATGCCAGCAAAATTGTGTTTTAGAAAAATTTATAAAAACTGTAATATGGATTGCAAAACAGGCTGGAGTAGAATGAATGCAATTTTGGAACGTCTCTGTAAGCTTTAAAGAAATTCACTCAAAGACCTTATTAAATTTACTAAAAATGCACAATATCTTTCTTCGAAGAAGAATGCAATAAAAATAATAAGATAGTTTATGCTCTTCGATTTGTTTTTCAAATTAAAACATAGAAAACACTGTAAAAATTTCAGCAGATAATGATGCACTGAAATTTTAACTCACTTACAATAAAACAAAGGGGAAAAGACGAAGAGGGGGGAGGGAGGAATGAGATTACACCACACCACTTTTCCTTTCGTTGTATCCGTTAAAATCCTTTCAAAACTATCACATTAGTTTTATATAAAATTTTTTACATTTTCCAAGTTATTTTTTTTTTTTTCAACAAGAGAACAGAGAGCAAAAACTGAATGTAAAGTTCTAAAGATATGAAAAGTTTTTTTGTTTTTTTTTCAGAATACTTTCCTAAAAAAGTTTGAAATGTTGTTTTCTTTCGACCAAAAGAGTATCCCCCCCCCCCCAAGTTTACTTCATATAAAGAATAGATTGCGTGCTAATTACTGATTAAGATTTTGATAAAATAATCTGGAGTAATTTCCGAGATGGAACTTATTTGCAGATAATAATCAGTTAATTAAACTTTAGTCTATTATTAAAAATAATAGGTTTCATCCATCATGTTTTTTGTGCTGAACTGTAACGGGGGAAATAATTGCTTCTGATTCTTGTTTTTTTTTTTTTTTTTTTTTTTTTTTTATCCTCCTCTTTTATTTTTTCTTTCCTTTTTTTTTTTTTCATTCTTTGAAAAATGATTTATTTCATATCACAAAGAGATGAGTACAATCAACATGAATAGTGTCTTTTATAAGTTATATGAAAGTGGAATGCCGTTCATGTGTAAAGAAAATATAGTTACAGAACGAAATTATCAGAGATAGAAGCATCAATCTGTAGCTTTTGCATAAGCAATATCTTTAAAAAACGAAGAAAGTTTACTTACAATTACATATGCAATTTCAAAATGTTAAAAAAATGAAATAAAACTAGTATGTTGTGGTCATCACAAAACTTTCTTCTATATTTTTCGTTTTTCTGATCCCTCCCCATGCTTGACGAGGAAGCAATATTCCTAACAAAAACGAAATTACACATGCAAAAACTTGACGACCATCCCAATGTCTGAATTATTGTAAAAACAAAACAAAGAGCGAAAATTGAAAGTTACTTTAAAAGCCTTACTTGAATTAATTACAAATATTTTATTTATTAACAAACATAAGATGGCAACAGTTAAAAATTTTAAATCATTGAGATAATATTTCCGATAAAAACAATGGAGGCAAGGCACTTAGTATGCAGTCCTCGACATAAATGCAGTTGAAGTCAGTTGTGACTCTTGAATAGAATAGAATAGAATATTTCCGATCATTTCCATACAATTAAAATCACGAGAAATACGCAGACGACAATCTATTACGATTTATCTTTCTTATTGTTGCATTAATAAAACTATTTTTATTCGCAAAAAAAATCAACACCTCTTGGAGCGATTGGAGTCAAAATTGAACCAAAGCCTGTTTACGTATGGATTCACATATATTCCAAATTTCAACCAGAACGTAGCATTACTTCTTGAGATACGGCACTCACAATGAAAAAAAAGAACGGGCGATTGCGCTACCCTCTTTTTAGCTGTTGACACCAAAATAAAATCAGCTCTTATACCCACTAAGGGCTACTTGTCAAAAAAATTTTGTTTGATTCCGTTCGTTATTTATTGAGATACAGCAGTCACAATTGACGACAAAAAACGTTCCATAACTCAACCCCCGTTTGAGCTATTGACACCAAAATTGAATCAGCACCTGCTCCTGTTAGGGGCAACATATGGACCAAATTTTGTTTGATTCCGCCAGTTACTTCCTAAGGAATAGCAAGCACGCGAACTCAAAAAACGTTTGATAACCGGTTTGATTTGATTCTCTGGATAATTTATTTATACTAGATGAGTCGCTCGACTTTGCACGTACAGGAAAAGTCTCAAAACAAAAGTCAGAATTTTATTTGTTCATATTCGAGAAAATAAATGGCAACAGATCTTTTTTCTCAATGATTTTCTTCACCGCTACAGATTTTAATAAAAGCATTGTTACGAAAAGTTGAGATGAAGCACTGAACAATAATTTGAATGGAGAAAAGCCGTCGAAAAATAGGGATTTTATGTCGAAATGAAACTTTCATAATTAATAGTTTTTAATTGATATATCCGCTAATTATTATCGGAGGATTATGTTAAATAGCCAAACAAAGACGGGAAAATTAGGAATGTACCGATACCTGATTCGATGGTCAGTTCATTGGCATTCGGGAGAAGTAACTTGGACATAAATACATACGCTCAGATTTTAATTACATAAGAAAAACATAATACAATCTTTTTTTTACAATTAACAACTTTGAAACTTTCTAGAAAGAGAAAAGTGAAAAAGAAACGGGAAAAGAAATACCGCGAAAAATTCCCTTATTTTGCGGAAGAGATAAAACACTTATTTTGACCTCCGCGTCCCGGAGAAACGTCAACCTTCGCATCTGGCAACCCTTCCGCCGCTGTGTGTACCAAAGAGCGGGAGTTTGCTCAAATCGCAGCAGCAGCGTTTAACTCGTTGACTTTCCGCAGTCCTTTATTGAGGACAAAAGGGATTGCAAACATGGGGCGCTGCTGCGGATGCTTAATCTGGGCCCCGTACAATGCTGGAAATGGCCTTTCGACAATGTCGGATCGGGCTCTCCGATCTACATTAATTTAATCTCTGGATCTCTATGTATCACCAATACGGGTGGTGAAACAAAGAAATCTTTTGCAATGCATGTAAAGGAGCAATTCAGATATAGGAAAGAGCAATTGTAAACCTCGACTTAAATACCGTGTCTAAAATCTATGGGGTTAAATATCAAAAGTTTATTCATTCTCGTAAGGCAATCTGAAGTTGATACCAGGGGGCCACGAGTTTAAATTTTTTAGTGGGCGGAAATTTTCAGTTGCCGAATGGAACTACAAGTTTTGCCGAATAATAATTTTTAAAAAAAATGGTACCAGTACTTCTAATGAAAATGACAACACGCGTATTTTCACATTGCAATATGTCTCCAAATTTTCCGAATCGTCATTCGTCAGACAAAATTTGCCGAATGAAGAGTTTTTTTTGGAAAATCAGTGACTTCCCGTGACCTACCATCCGGGCGCCCCTAGGTGGTACATGCACTCGTTGATCTATGTCTGTCCTTGGGGGGGGGGGGGGGGAGTATTATTTAGTGAAGGGAGAAAAATGTCATGATCAATTCAAGGTGTTAAAATAATTTTCATTTCTTTGCTTTTAGGTCTCTTTTTCTCCCTTTATAAGAGTATTATCCTCTTACATAGTGGAGTATCCAGAGGAAAAAGGGCCATCTGTGAAAAAAATCCCCACCGAAATTTAGGAGCTTGCTTTTTTGACTAGAAAATAAGCAAAACTAGTGATATTCTTCGCCGAAATTTTCTTTCTGGCTACGCCACTGCCCTTATAAATTTGAAGTTTTTTCTAGGAGAAAACCATCTTACCTTATTTCTAAATTGGAGGTCTTCATGCAAATAAGTCCTAAAGGTGAAAATAGGTATACTATGCTTTTTTTTCTTGTTTGGGGAGGTTGGGGGGTCGCGGGTTACATTACCGTCTTCATTCTGAGTGTTACTTCTATCTCTTTACTGTGGAGCACTGTGAAATGTCTGTAGTTATTTTTTCAACATTAATTTACTTTTAAAACCGATTTTAAAAAGGAGGTGGTTATCAATTCATACGGCAAGCAGTTTTTTTTTTTTTTTAAATGTAACTTACTATTAGGCAAGTACGTCTAAATTTTAACAGAAAAAAATAAAGCAAATAAATAAAAATATTGAAGAAGGAATTAAGATGACAAGACTTATAAAACAGGAAAAAAAAAGGCACAGGGTCACAGGGTATAAAGAAACTACATAAATGAATGGCATTAATACTTAAGAAACTTAAAAGCAATAAGCAATGAATTTTTAAACTTAATATTAGAAAAAAAAGACTTCAAAGGTCAATTTGTTAAAGAAAATCGGAACAACTAAATGATCTCATATGCAGAATTTTATCTAAAATTTTCTCGAAGAAAAGGATCTCTATGCAAAATTATGTTGAATTTTCTGAATGATGCAGAATATTTCAATTTATTTGAACAAATAAAATTTTTTATTGAAGCAAAAGCTCATTATTTTAATTAATTTACTGAGTGAATGGATAATGAAAAGAAAATAAGTTTTTTAAGCATATGCTCAAAATGATTTCTGTTTAATGATTCATCTGGTTTTAATTTTAAAAAATAAAATAATAATTTAAATAGATTTTGAATGACTAAAATTAAATCAAACATGAATGGTTTTATAAAGCATTGTGGTGAAAACAAAAGCTATGGTTTATGAGCAAAATAATCGCAGTTCCAAAAAGTTACTTGGTTGAAAAAGTAAATTTGAAAAGGAGCCACATAAAATTCGTCTTCAGAGACTAGAAGTTTTAGTAGGGGAATTTGTTTCCCTCACTAGTGAATCTAAACTTACTGAGACAAATACTTTTCAGTCCAAAAAGGGAGTCTCCAAAGAAAAAGAATAATACGGCTTTCGTGTTTTTTACAGTCAACTATATTGCGCATTCAATTTGTTTTTAACTTTTTTGTTTGAATTTCAAATCAAAATAAATTACTTTAGAAATATCTACCACGAAGAAATAACATTTGAATTTTTTTATTCAAGAAAAGAAAAAAAATATCTGTGAGGCGCTAAAAATAATTCTTTTGAATTCTCTGCTTTTCAATGCTTGAAACATAATACAGCATTTGATATGCACACATAGTCAACAGGAACAAGATTATGTACTTCTTCTTTTCTTTCTTTTATTGCATAATTTTTCATCACTGAAGTAATTAACTCGTTCCCTTGCATAATTCAACTTAAAGCTTATTCAGCACATTACTCTATGGTTATTATTGCTCGTAAAACTGCAAAAGAGGAACAGACTTACTAATAAGAATGTCAGGGAATGCTTTTGAACTCAAAGTTTTTAAATGGCAGCGTGATGTCATGAAATGTTTAAGTTAATTGCCTTATTGGTGCCCGAAAGAGGGATACAAAGGGGGCATTTGTTCACTCGCGAACTTTTCCAGAATAGCTCTTCGATAAAGACAACTCACCACATTATGGATATTAAAGGCTGAAATTAAAAAGAATAATTACTTTAATCAATTTTAAATTAATGATTGGAAAAGTAATTAGCTTTAAAATTAAGAAAGAATATTTAAGCTTCTTCTGATGGCATTTTGAAAAAATTATAGCCATCTCCTGAAAAGATGCTGTAGGCTTCCTTGCAAGTTATTGCTTACAAATTACTAGAAGTTCATCCAAAGCTAAACGAGCTCATTTGTGGGCAAGCATCGATTTTCGTTATATTAGTATTAAGGTTTTCACTCTACATTATTTCATATGCCCTTTTCCGCCGATTAAAATATTTACTAAGAAATGTGTCAGAAATTTTTTCCAAGATAAAAACTTTCTAGTCCTTATATAGGAGATGCCTAATTCAATAACTTAATTTGTCAGGCGTTGTATTTTATAAAATTGCATAAATTTAATCTTTAAAAAAATTATATTCTTTATATTCAAACACAAAATTTCAGTATATAAACTACGCACAAAAAGAGAGAGAGAACGAAAGAAAAAAGAAAATATTAAAACGCAAAAAAAGTCAAACGAGGAAATAAAAACAGTAAAACTTAAGAGTTACAAAGACACACAAAGTTACACAAACACACATACAGAATTAAAACTTTTTTATCGAGATTCAATCACACTAGTCGTGATTTAAAGCAACCTTTAAAAAGAGAAAAAGAGAGAAGTCGTTTAGTTGAAGTTCATACAGAAATTTATTTACTATCAACATTATTTTCTTTGTTACTGCCAGACCAAACATTGACAAAAATGATGCTAAGAATCAGAATGAATATAATCGGCCTATTGAAACAATTAATAATTTATTTTGCATGTTTTTTCCTCCCCTTTGCTTTTTCCTTCTTTCTACTCCATGAATTGAATTTCAGCAATTTTTCGATATTTTGGAACAACAATTTTATTCAGACAATAATTGGTGTTTCAAGAAAAAAGATTTGTTTTTCATTAGTAGATGCTATTTTGAAACATTCTTGAACAACTTAAAAATAGTAGCTTTAAAATGGCGAATCCAAAATTCATTCCTGCGTGTATTATATACATCAATCAAAAGTACTCTTCTGACAAAATTTTGCTTGAGCTGAGCCAAGTCCCACTGTTTCACCAACAGAACTTGATCATCCTTGCAAAGTCTTGTGTAAAATGCTTAATCTGCATAAAACTGCAAGAAGATTTTTCAAATCAAGGGGGAAAATCTGATCATGCGTTTTTCTGGCTGAGCTCTTTGGGTGAAAAAGGAGAATGGAGTATCTCTCTCAAATGTTTTAAGAAAGGAGGGGGTCAAACAGACAAAGAGGTAGTACATCGTTCCCTCCTGCAAATCTTACAGTACGGTAACCCCTCGTTATATCGCTCTTGTCGGGAGACAACAAAAAAGCGCGATACAGTAAAACCTGTAAAGTTAACCACCCTTATAAAATGACCACCCTTGTAAGTTGACCACCTGTCAATGTTGACCACTTTTGTCAGGAACGGAATTAGTCCTATCTCCTATAATGACAGAAAACCTCTGTAACTTGACCACCTGTCTATCTTGACCACTAATGTACGCCAAATTTGGTCTGAAGTATTGTAAAAAACCCTTTGTAAGCTGACCACTTGGTTTATTTTTTTCAACTTTCTTCAGCATATTATTTTATTTTATTATTTATTTATTCATAATAATATTTTTTTTTCTTTTTTTTTATTGCTTTCAAAGAAAGTTTTTAATGCTTTGATGACATACTAGCATTTTACTAACTAAACAGCAGCATAAAGCTTATGCTGCTCTTTATTCACCAAACTTGTTTTTCATTTGTTGTTCTATTTGAGATAGCTTTTTGTACTCTGTTCAATGAAAATAGGTGTCAGTAAAAAAGTTCAAAGTCTTTTCTTTCAGTTGCAATACGTTGTGGCAGCACAGGAATTCTGCTAAAAAGATCAGGCCCGGATCTGTACATTTTGGGCCCCCTGCAACAAAATATGTAGGGTCTCTCCCTAGTGACCAGCAGTGTCTATTTGAAAAGCGATAAGCCTTAGTTCTACTTTTTTTTCTATTTTTCATCAATTTCTAGGGCTATTAGCCCCTTTAAGGACGCGGGCCCCTCGCACTGCGGGTACGCAAATCTGGGCCTGCTAATGAGTAATGAGAAAAGTTACATGTTTCTGGTGCAAGGGATTAAGATATAGGACATTTTAATTTTGCCTTTATGAACTGCGAGAGTCGAGCTTGTTGCTCTTTGTACTGTAAGTTTTACATAAAAAGACTTCAAAAAAAGTTAGCTGAACTTGAGATTAATAAAAAGTATGAAATATTAAAAGTAATTGAAAATGGAAAAAGCCAGAGAAAATTAGCTGGCATATATGGGATTTCTAAAACTACAGTGTCTGATATAGTTAAAAACAAGGGAAAAATAACAAAAGTATTTGAATAGTATTTTTAATTATTGTTTCACTTTCAATAATGTTAAACAATAGAAGTGGAGCTGAACAGAAAGAGTAAGGGTGAATTCCTCAAAAAATGAATACATATTGCAAGAAATGACAAAAAAAAAAAAAAAAAACCTCCCTTTATTAGTTGACCACCTGTCCAAGTTGACCGCCAAAGTACTGCACCGCGAGTGGTCAACTTACACAGGTTTCACTGTATATCCGAAACGGCGATAGATCCGAGGTCATAAAATGTAACGCAATTTCAACGTATTAACGTAAACTTTAATGTGCCATAACAAAAACTTTAATTTAGTATAGAACTAGGACATTTTTTTTGTAAAATCGAAAAGATATTAGTCTACTAATTTTTCTTTTAAAAAAATAAACAAAATATTTTTATTGGTTTATTGTGGAATATGAATCGAAAGTTGCAGCTGAAGCTGTAACGAACTAAGTACATGGAAATCATGCCAGTTTTGTTTTTCTTTTTAGATTAAACGAATAAGAAAATATATTTGATGAGAAATATTTTTTAAAAAATTGCGGTGAGCTTAAATAATAAGTAACATCTTTTAATAAAATCTATATTTTTTGGAAGACAAAGGAAAAGCGCCATATATCAGAATCAGTGATATAACGAGGCGCGATGTAACGAGGAGTTACTGTATTTATAGCCTTAATACAGGGGTTCCCAAACTTTTCCGATTCGCGGCACCCTTTAAGGGTTTAAAATTTTCTCATGGTACCCTAGTCTAGATCTTTTACATTCTTATTATAGTTACCATGGATACTCCGTGACACCCCTCATCCTGTTCTGTGGCACTCCAGGGAACCGCGGCACCCAGTTTGGGAACCCCTGAATATGTTTTCCTTTGATTTACTTCATACGAAAAATTTAAATTATTTCCATGCCTTTATCATTATTTTTTTCATTAATTCGTTTTAAATAACGATCAAAAATACTTTTTTTACTAGATCGTAGTATTTTTCAATTGACGAAAGAAAACATAACAAAAACTTAATGCATAAAATTTATTTATTCTCGCTATTTACATGATTTCAGTAAAGTGACAAATAATTTGTTCTCAAATATGACTCTATAAAGTCAAAGAGTAGCGAAACAAAATATCGATTTTTAACGGAGAGACATGCAAATTATGACAAAATCAACAATTGTTTCAGACAGCTAACTGTTTCGGAGACATCATCAATAAAAGCGGAATGCAAAGTAACCTGCAAAAACGAAAGTTCATTACCGCTAAAACGATCCAATTGCGTGATCCAAAAACTTTAGTGTGATATCCTACAAACGGAATACAGCATCGTGACAAGAATCTGAAGCCTCAACTTTCGAAGCATGAATCAGACCCATAGGAATTTCCCACTGCTGTGCGTTCCTATTGATGGCTCACTAACTATCGTCGAACAATAAATGTTCTACAAGAATATCGTTGCGAATAATTGAGCAGCGACTGTATCTGTAGCATTTGGGTGGCTCGAACTGATTTAAATAAATTGCCATAAAATAGCAATTTTTCTCTTGTTACATTATAGTTGTCTACAGAGTATGTAGAGAGTTGCAAGGGGTGTGAGGGACAAAATGAAATAGTTAAAATAACTTATCTTTTTCAAAATGAACCAATTGGAAGTTTGCTTTGAAAATTCCTGTTCATAAAGAAATAACAAAGTTTTTTTTTATAATGAAACTTGCACTGAAATGTCATTTTTTAATTTGGGCTACAAATTTGTACCATCGAGAAAAGAGATCGAAGGAAATTGTTACATCATTGTATCACCAACTTGTGCCCCTGGAGGTCCACGGACAGCACTTTGAACAGCTCTGCTCTACCGTATGAAGGAGCTATTTCCGACTCTGAAATGCTATGTTATTCCGAATCGCCAATGTGTCCCCTTCACCTACCACAAGCTTGTATAAATCATTTTGGGACACCATGCATTTTGAAAAGTCACAGAAAAGCCATGTTTTTCTTCTTCCTTTTTTTTTTTTTTTTAGATATCAGATTTCTAGGAGGGATTAAAATTAAAATTTTGTTTTTTGCGGATAACCATCCAAACGTACTTTTGAATCATCAATGTGTCCTTTTCACCTCCTGAAAAATTGTACAAATAATTCTGGGCCACCTTAAATTTGGACAAGCACAAGAGAGTCTCACAAATCTTCAAAACAGCGCATCAGATTTCTTGGTTGAACACGAATTTAAATTTTGTTTCATACGGATAAACGCCAAAAGTACTTTCGAATCGTCATTGTTTCCCCTACACCTCCTGAAAATTTGTATGAATAATTCTGAGGCACCCTGCAATTTGAAAAACACTGTGGAGTCTAATAAATCTTTTAAAAACATACACGTCAGGTTTCTTGGAGGAACCGAAATTCAAATTCTGTTTCATGCGGATAAACGTCAAAAGTACTTTGAATTAGATTGACGTTAATGTCCCGCATTTTGGAAACCTTATACACCCTAAGAGCCAAACTTGCCCCCGCAGGGATGCCTCAAAGATTCAGTTAATTAAAAGGAACTTTTTAAACTGATGAAAGGATTTAAAAGCCTCTGGAGAAAGTTTCACATTGAAAAAAAAAAGAAAGTTTCTGCGTCGAAACTGTTAATGAGATTATCTGAAGTCGACACTTGTCCTGTCTAATCGGTGTTGCTTTGGTATTTCAAAAGTTTAGACAGTTTAGACAAGGACGAAATTTCCTAATTACATTTTTTATATCGTATATCCTACAGCAAGCTTCTAAACAGATTTAAGAGGCAATTAATTTATGATCAAAATTACTTGAAAATCAGAAATTATTCAACAGTTCATCAAGCTTGCTTGAATTTCTTACAAAGTTACATTGCAGATAAACTAAATAAGTCAAAATACATAATTTTCAGTTAATTTTAATGAAAATTTTAATTTAAGATATTCATTTGTTACTATATTGTAAATTCCAATGTTTGCTAATGTTTCCTAGCGTCGCTGTCAAATTTTTCATTCCCACTTCCTTGAATTAAAAAAAACTACTACATTCTCATAAACAAGTATTCGCAGAATATTATTTTAATCAAGTTTATGCAGAAACACTATTTTATATTACCTTATTCATGCATATATGATCAGTAGTTTATAGGGCTGACAACGGAAAAGTACTGTCAAGGGCAGGTTTTTTAGGGATTAACGAAGAACCATTTCAAAATATATCTCATTTTCGCGGGATGGATAATAATTACTAAGGGGACATACAATCATTACTGTATGAATCCTGTATAAACCCTTGTCAAAGAAACAGATTTATTTTGAACGAACCAGGACGGAAATATGTTTTTCGAAGAGAATGTACAAAAAAGGTTTTTTTTTTTTATTTGATTATTTTATTGTTTCTTTTTACCTTCTTTTTCCAGCATCAGCAAGCATAGGAGAAATGCAGTTATAGGTGAAATTGATGAATTTTTAATCATGAATTTTCCGAAACTTTTGTATTGCCACTCGCAGATATTAGCTTCAGAATCGCACTTGCAGCTTACCGAGTAAAACGCAAATGAAACTAATTGAATTTTATGAAAAGACATTAATCAAACAAGCGTGAAATCGCCCCCCACCCCCTACGATACATTTTTAGAGTTCACACTTAGTTTAGCTTCATTGATTTGATTAGCTTAATGATGTAGTCAATAATACTGATGTGGTTAATAGTTGGAGAATTTCAATAACAGTTCATACAGGTTTTGTTTATTCTGTTGGGAGTAATTTCGGGGGAAAAACCGTTGAAGGCAAGTCTGTACCTCAGAGCCAGAAACACGTAGGTCGCTACTTTCCAGGAGAGAGGAAAAAAGATTGTCTGGCGCATGCAAAAGATGGGACGCGAGTTCTTTTAACACTGGTGAATAATTACACAGGATTTTTCTTTAGAATTATATCCACGTGGCTTGATGCGGAATAAGTTTTTACAGGGTGACCAGTAATTTGCGCGCTGATGTTAAAAAATTTCTCAAAAACTACTGATTTAAAAAATTCTGTTTAAATTCTAAAACATAGTACAATAGATGGGAATCAGTTTCATACATGTTCGATGTCTCTTTCATCTCTATAGCCTAACTAGAGACGCTATACATACAGGTAGACGCATTAGCTTAAGTTTAGCCATTTTGGAACGGATTTTTCATTGTTGCGCTGCTAGGGTTACCACAGCGAAGTTTCGGGTCTTGCCAAATTTACCGAAAACATTTTATTTAATAAACAGTTCACCTGCCGCTAATAATCGCTCGCAGTGAACAATCACCAAACGCGGTGACTCGCCAGAAGACTCAACCACGCGCTGGGGTTTTCAGGTCTTCGATGCTCTTGGTGGATCCGACGTAAACTTTGTCTTTGATATAACCCCATAAAAATGAATAATTGGCGTTCATGTCAAGAGACTGGGGTGCCCAATCAATACCCATACATTTCGATTTTTGGGCACTCTAAAGCCAAAATCCGCTCTTAAGTGCTCTTCAAGCAGATCAAACCCTTCTTTGGTACGACGAGGTGGTGCGTCGTCTTGCATGGACCACGTGCTTTCGAAATCCTGCTCATTTTGAATTGCTGCAGTGAACTGATTTCTCAACTACAAAACGAATCTTTCAGAAGTGACAGTCAGTTCGTTGTCTTAAGACTAAACTCGCTCGAAAACTCTTTTTGAGTCACAATTAAGCTGTTTGTTCGAAGAATACGTTCGAACCATAAAAATACACTCAGAAACGCAAAGTAAACAACAAAAGCCAACTCAATGAGACTGCGCAAAAAAAATCCGCTAACGCACTGAAACTAACCGCCAAGTTTGGACTTGATACGCAAAACAGTTTTCAAGAAATAGAAATTTCTTTTCAACGCGTTGATTACTGATCACCCTGTACATACAATGCACTTTTTCACAGAAAATCGAAATTTTTGACTTACGTCAGTCTGGCTCTAAGGTACAGAAGTATCGGTCCTATTTTTGCCCCAATAGCCAGCACGCCTAAGTTTTTGTTGAATAAAACTAGCACATTACATCAAATCGAAAAACAATAAAACTGAATTATAATCCCCCAAAAAAACATCTTAAATTAAAAAAATGTTCACTATTAATTTCATAATTAACCAATAATTAAAAACTAACGACCGACACATTCGGCTGATTAGCAATAAAACCGAGTTCTTTATTTTCCTGCCCTTTCGATTTTTGATGGAAAAAAAATGGCGGCGTAAAGACGGCAAAATCTAATTAATGGAACTAAGAAGCAGCGACTCAGCTCATTTGCTTAACACCACAGCCTCCGCAAAAGCGTTTTAAAAATCTTCTTTTTCGTCCACACTTTTCGCATTGGATGGAAATCCAGTGAAGTGTAGTTAACAGAGTTCTCTAATTAAAAGTGGTCTTTAAGTTAAAAGAGTCCCCGGGGCCTATTTGCTCCCCGTCATTCTTAATGAAACACATCAAAGGGAACTTTCTGAAAGTAGCCCATCGGACGATTTGTTTGTTTATTTTTAAGAGGTTCTTCAAAACTGGTGCACGGGAATCGATTTTCTCATCAGTGGGGTTGTTGAAATCTTCCTTTTCTATGGAGGATCACACAATCTTGTTGTATGCTTTTTCAGCCATTCACTATCAGTTGTACCACCTCACATTGAAACATTTACAGTATTGGGATTCAGCAACATAAAAAAATTATAATAATAACAATAATAAGGGGTCGTCTATCTTTGATGTCACACTTTGAGGATGATCGTAAAATTGTGACAGTTTGCAACGAAGGAGAGGAGGGGGGTTGGATGTAAAAGTGTGATGTGACACATTTTGTTTGAAATATAAACGATTTTTTTTAACAATATGTTATGCAATATAGAGTGTCGTGTGACAAGGGGAGAGGAGCAAGTTGAAGTGTAATATTCTGTGAAAAGAGGAAAAGGTGTTAAATATGTTGAAAAAAGTAACATGATTTATGAACAGCCACAAAATGAAAAAGTGATAAAATTGACCAGAGTATATTTCTGTAGAATGCAGGTTTTTACGTTGATATTTATCCACAACAAAACCAAGATCAAAGCTAAAGCTTCAAGTAACTCTTTTTTTGTTCTTTGTTTAAATATAGAGAGTATATACTTTTTGTCCCCCTCAGAAAAAAAAATCGAAATGTCGGGTCTATATGAAAGTCACTCAACTCAAAAATGGTAAACTTTAGAATGATAAAACATCGTATGTCAAGTCTGTTCTGTATAGAGTCTAGTTGTGTACCTCCCTTTTTAGTTTATTCTGGGTGTTCCAAAAGGACTCTGCTACTGGTGCTTTTTTTTTTTTTTTTTGGATAAATCAATTGTTAATTTACAGGCAAAACAATGAAAGATCATTAGCGATCACTTGGTGATGTGTGATCGCCAATCATTTTGTAAATATACCTCCAAGTTTGTGACAAACAAGTTGCCGAAATTTAAGTCATTTAGACGATCTATTGCAAGGAACCATGTCGAACAGTATCGAAATTTCAATCGTGAATCTCTGAACCACATCGGTTAAAAACAATAGATGAGTTCTTAGTTTTTAAAATGTTCTTCTGCTTAATCTGCGGCCCTTTTCTACAACATTTTTTTTTTTTTTTTTTTTTTTTTTTTTTTTTGCAAGTTCCATTTGGTTTAGCTGTTAAAAACATGTTTCTTAATACGCACATACAAGGAAATAAGGAGGTGTCCACATCAGAATTTTTCCTGAAACATTTTTCCTAACATTTTCAAAAGAAACCCTCTGCATTAAAAGAACACTTTATATATTTATAAATAAATGAATAAATAAATAAATTCAGAAATGCCACTCATTTCTTTGAAGTGAATACCTCCATAAACGACGCTTTAGAAAGCAAAACAGCAATGCACAATAGCACTCGATAAAAATCAAGAAACCAGCATCCGGAATTTAATATTTATGACGTTTAAATCGGAAAATTCATAAACAACCCTCCCGCATCCACCGGAATAAGCAACTCGGGATTTCAATACTTGGAACATCAAAAATACCCCCTCATAATAAACCCCGAACGATTGAGCAAACGTGCGCAACAAAGTTTCCAGTTGATGACCTTTCCTTTCCAAACGCTGCCGATGGAAAAAAAAAAACACAACAAAAGAACGGCACAACGTCTTCGGAGACATATCTCACCTCAGTCGCTGAAGCATGGCTTCGTAACCGGAGAAGGCAACAAGTTTGCGCATTTTATCCCCACCCGTCAGCAATTTTTTCCTCCTGTCTATGTGTCAGCGACACAGCTGGCCTCTCTTTCTCTTTGTGAAGGTGGAAGACTTCGTTTTATCTTTTGTCGACAGCATTCGTTTTTGATTTCACGATCCTTGTTCCTATTTCGGTGCCGGTGTAAATTCTGCGCCCTGAAATCTCATTTTACGGCCTTTAGAGGGATTTTCTATCTTTGGAGTAAGGTTATAAATCGGGATTTCAGCTCGGGCTTCCGAAGAACATGGGAGATGTACTCCTGCACACAATGTTAAGAAGTTGCTCTTATTTTTCACGCATACTCCAGGGGAAAATGTGACTACGCAAAATAAAACTTCTCAATAAAACTTTAGCCCTGCAAAATCGTAAAAGCTCTTCCTCCTTCTGACGTTCTTTGCTGTCACATGTATACGAAGTTCTTTGTTGGCTATCAGTTTTGTGTTACAATTGCCTTTTTAATTACAGTAAACTTCCGATTATTCGCAGGATATTGTGACACGATAATAGCGGATAAGCGAATTCGCAGATAATCCACATCTTAGGTAAAATCTATCCTAGTGTGCGCAATAGTTTTAAAAGATCAGTAACACTCGTATAAATTTAAACTATAGCTAAAACGTTAATGTCATTTCCCCATTACTGGCAATTTTAATGTGATTCAATAGTTTACTCTCTAAATATCACCAACAGAGGCCAAATTAAAACATATTAAAAAGGGAAAAAATCGCCAAATTTGTCGCCAAGTTGGCGCTAAACTTGGCGATTAAAAGACTGGAGATATATCGCCAAGTGTCCGCTAAATTATAACACCACTTGAGTTTACATCGAAATTAACAATGATTTCCCCCAAAAAGGGGCAAAAGACCCCTTTAGAAACACCCGAATGCAACCAAAACGGGAGGTGCACAACTGACCCCACTAGGAGTCTACGTACTAAATTTCAACTTTCTAGGACATGCCGTTCTTGAGTTATGCGACATACATACGTACATACGCACATACATACATACGTCACGAGAAAATTCGTTATAATTAACTCGGGAATCGTCGTTACGGATATTTCGCCGTTCTATACATTCTTAGGCACATATCCACGTCTGGTCGATTCGAAAAAAAAAACTCATTATTCATTCGGGGATGAGTGAAATGGAAATTAAGGTCGATTTTTGAGTGAAATTTTTTTCGCGAATACAATACTTCCTTTTTTGTAAAAGGAAGTAAAAATGGATATACAAGCAAAAAAAAAAAAAAAAAAAACGCTCACTAGTGTAAACGGATTACACACATACGCGAGCAATCATGGAAGCAGATTAACTGCAACAGGATCAAGCTAGATTACACCAAAAACACATAGCAGAGGGGAGGGAACTTTTTTCAAGAATGGTCCGGTCACTCGTTTATGCGCATAAGTAGTGCATACCTGAAAATCAGTAAGTAGGGTAGATCTGAAACTCAGTATGTGTGTAGTGTAGATTTAAAGTAGTAAATAGTGTAGTAGATCAAAAAGTCAGGTTTCGGTGAACTTGGAAGGTTTGATGTCATTAGAAGGGAGGGGGAAGAAAAAAATAGGAATGTCTAAGACTAGATTTTGTGCTTGTTAGGGTTCAAATGTGTGTAGTTGTCTACATTCAATTAATCACTGCAAGAAAAAAAAAACTAAAATGTGAAAAGCTGCGGATAAGCCGCCCGCGTATAATCGGGAGTATACTGTACATTTTTACGAGATTTGTCAAGGATACCTACATTTTGCTCATCATGAGTTGAGTCTTAGATGGACTTGTTGCATAACAACTCAGGGATGAAACTAGATAGTCATTTGCGTAATAGCTGCACACTCTGAAGTTAATATTAGAGAGCCCCACCCATATAATATTTGATCTTGCGCCCCCTGGATCGTAATTGGGTCCCGGTAGCTAAAGAACTGGCTTAAAAATAACAAAAATATAATAACCATAGCATTTGGTTTTAGCCCATATTTTCTTCCTAGAGTGATTATTATTCCTGACCCGCCTCTACGGAAATATCTTCGTTGTGCAAATTGAGTTTTAATAAACACAAAATAGCTTGCAAAAACTTTATCAAATTTAAAAAATGGTGTGAAATACGAGGGAAAAAACTAATGTTTTATAACGTCGAATAACAGATTGAATTTTTTCCTCTCTTTATTTAGGGAAAAAAAACCAAGATACGCAACGTCAGAAAAAAAATTTAAAAAAAACTAAATATTTTACAAAATTAATTGGAATCCTTTTTGATTCATCAATTCGTCATAGGGGAAAAACGAGCTAACATTTAATAAATCACGGCTTAATTCAAACATATTTCTCTTCTTGTCGTACACCAATACATTTTTCTGTAGAGAATCAAGTTTATTTCTTACAAAAATTTTCTATCGTTAATCAAATGCTAATCGTGCTCACAGAGATTATCGGATTTCATTCTATTAATAACAAACACAGGACGACGAGACATATTACTAAATTCCAGTCTTCGAAAGAGCTCTTCATTTCACCACGAATAAATAAACAATCAAGAACTTAAAAGAAAAATATATATCTTTTAAGCTCACAGTGCTAGAGAGAGTGAAGAAAATAAAAGCGCGGGGTCAAGGCTGATTCAAGAGAGCATTCGCTACGATTATCTTATGAGATGGCCCTGTCGAACACGATACTCACAAATGTCGTCTCAAATGAGAATGGATTGAGGAAAAAGGTTAAAAGAGAAGGGGAGGGATTTTTTTTTCTCTCTCTCTCGCGGTTGGAAAAAAGCGGAAAAGGCAAAAATCCCAGCTGTAAATCAGCCTTTAATCCCTCATCTTAAAGGGGACCGATAATTTGAGGTTGCGCTATAATGAGCGGTGATACCAGACCAGAAATTAATTTTGATGACTTCGAAGCTAATGCGAGATCGTTATAGAAATAACATGACATCGAAAATTCGAAACACATTTCATTTAGGATTACCAGGTGGAAAATGAAACAAAATATGTATATGTATAAACATTCTGGACAATTAATCTTCACAAATCTTGCACAATAGAAAAATAAAAACTTCATATTCTTTTATTAAAGAATTTATTCTGATGTTCTTGATCCTCAATGTTTTAATAAATCGCCGTTTGAAAAGAATAGTGACACAATTCAAAAAAGCAACTTTTCAGGAGATCATTTTTTAAAAAATTGTTGCGATTTGTAATTTATTGTTGTTTCATTCATAACAATTCCTAATTTTATTGAAATGCCTCTTTCAGATGGTTAATACTACTCCCCTTTTTGTTTATTCCGTGCAGTTTTTGTGTAAGCCGTTTCGGGTTTCTAAAAATTTTCAGCAAATTTACGACAAATTAAGTTTTAATCAAAGTTGCCTTCTATCGGCAACTTTGCTATCTACGATTTGTGTTTTTTTTCCATACCAGTGGTATCCGCACGGCTTTGCCCGTAGTAGAAAATTGAAAGGCCGTTTGGTTCTCATGTATATTTACAAATAATGAATGATACATTTCTCGCCAGTTGGCTATGTTATGCTTGCCCATGTTACAGTGCCACGTTATGATAATTCGGTAATTTACTTTTCCACGTTGTGATCATTTGCTCGGTAAAATTTTCTTTAAATTGAAATAGAAAAAAAACAAAATCTAATTTTCGAAAAATCGCTTCGAGGTGCACACCCCCATGCTACAAACTAATTTTGTGTCAAATTTCATGAAAATCGGCAGAACAGTCTAGACGCCATGCTTCCAAGCGAAGAAATATACTCTTACCTTAGAGTTTAAATGCACGTACTAATAATAGGCCAGTGCCAATAATGTTTGAAATCAAAAGGTAAGAAAATCTAATAACATTAATTGGAAAAATAAATTACGGGCGAGCTGAGTTCTGGAAAGGGGTGTAATGGGTTTAAGGGGGGAAAACGGTTTATCACGATTTCCGAAAAAACTAAGAGTCCTATCGAAAAAAACTAAATTACAAAGTTGTTGGTAATAAAAAGATCTACATCTTTTGTATTTGCATTTTTTTACATAACCTCAAAATTTATGCGAAAAATTCAAAAACCCGACTTTTTGGTTTTTTATTTTTATCTCCCACAAAAAAAAATTTTTTTTCACTAAATTTAAGGAAAAGTTACCTTATTATGTCTCAAATACAATGTAATTTTTTGAATTTCAAATATTTATTTTTTCTCCTTATTTTGATTCAGTAGTAAAAAAGCATCAGAATTTTCAATCAAAAAATCTCACGTCAAAATACCTGATTTTTTTAAAAAATCGGAGCAAGTTTTTTTTTTTTTTTTTTGGAATCTCTACTTTTTAAAGGTATAAAAAACAATATGCAATACTATTGAAACTTGTCGCAAAAAATGAAGAAAATCAAAAAAACTCAAATTTGAAAAAAAAAATCATCACTATGTAAAATTTTAAGCTATTTATTAAAATTTGCACTGTAATTACACAAAAAACGTATAGAACATTTATCTCGTTTAAAAAATACTTCATTCATTTAAAAAAAAAACGCTTTATTATCTTGTTATTTATCAATATTTAATCGTTAACTATAATCACATCCTTTACTTAACCATTAGTTTTCGCTTCTTTGATGGCTTTTTTTCATCGTTATGAATATCGTTTTTCTCTTCATCCCCAATTTCATCTAAATCATTAACTTCCTCGTAGGTTTTTACTTCCACATTGGCGCATTTTTCAGAACCGTGACAATTTGAACATAGATTCGTACACTTTAAACCATGTTTTCGGCATCCACATTTAAGACTGTTGCATCCAATTTCACAGCTGCAACAAACTGTTTTCAGCAATATTTCCGGAATTAATTCTTTTTCGGTCAATTTGGGCATAATTCCCGTGAGATATTGTTTCCAGACCCAATCTGTTGCTACAGTGTAGCTTGCTATTCGTAACTCCAAAAAATTATAGAGGACACTTCAGTCACCGTCTAATGGTGGATGATAAGGGTAAAACAAACGCATGCTGTAGCTTGATTTTTAATTATTGTGGTATATTTTTATTTTCAGTTTGTGTCAATGTAACATGGAAAATTTCATTTTTCGAGTAATTAAAGTGTACATTTTAAAAAAGAGCTTAAAAGTTTTACATAGTTATGACTTTTTTTTTTTCAAATTCGGGTTTTCTTATTTTCTCCATTTTTTGCGAAAAGCTTCCATAGTATTGTCTATTGTTTTTTATACCATCAAAAAGTAGAGATTCCAACGAAAAGAACTCGCTCCGATTTTTTTAAAAAATCAGATATTTTGACGTGAGATTTTTTGATTGAAAATTCTGGTGCTTTTTTAATATTGAATCAAAATAAGGAGAAAAAATAAATATTTTAAATCCAAAAAATTACATTGTATTTGGGACATTACAAGGTAACTTTTCATTAAATTTAGTGATTTTTTTTTTTTTTTTTTTTTTTTTTTTTTTTTTTTTTTTTTTGTGGGAGATAAAAATAAAAAGCAAAAAATCGGCTTTTTTGAATTTTTCGCATAAATTTTGAGGTTGTATAAAAAAAGTGCAAATACAAAAGTTGTAGATATTTTTATTACCAACAACCTTGTAATTTAGTTTTTTTCGATAGGACTCTTAGTTTTTCCGGAAATCGTGATAAACCGTTTCCCCCCCTTAAGCCCCCCTACACCCCCCTTCCCGAACTCAGCTCGCCCGTAATTTATTTTTCCTATTAATGTTATTAGATTTTCTTACCTTTCGAACTGGTTTTATCCTGTTCTAAATTTTTTCGACTTTTTACCATTTTCAAAGCTATTGGCACTGGCCTATAAAGTTAGAACCATAAATATAAAATATTGGACTCAAAAAGGCTTTTTTTTTTTTTTCAATTTCATAGGAATTACTCTTGCTAATCTTTAACTTACAATTACTATGCTCCATAGCAGTAGTGCCCAACTCTTTTTTTTTTAATCCAAGGGCAATATTTCATGAACCATGACTAAAAGCATAAACAGCTACGCAAATACAAAAAAAAATAAATAAATAAATAAATAAAAATTAATTTGAATTTTAACATCTGGAATTCAAATTATATTTTTCGCAATCACGAGTGTGTGTGTGTGTGTATGTAGGTGTGTGTGTTTGTGTCTGTGTGCAGGTATGAGTGTGTGGGTAGTTGTGTGTATGAGTGTTTGTGTGCGTGGGGCCGGGGTATGTGTATGTGCGTGTAGGCATATGTGTTTGTGTCTGTGTGCAGGCATGAATGTGTGGGTAGTTGTGTGTATGTGTGTGTGTTTGTGTGTGCAGGTGTCTGTATGTATGCGTGTGTATGTGTGTGCAGTTGTGTATGTATGCGCGTGTGTGTAGGATATGGATGCAACTTGGAGATGGCCTTCGCTAAAGGAGCAGCATCGTGAGGAGCCGGTCGACGGTGATGCAGCAGAGGGTGCTGGCGGGAAAATAAAATGATAGCACATCAAAACAGTCAAGTGAAAGCAATAAACAATCGCGATTACTCAAAAATTCTCAAAAAGTTACATCAAGAATAGTGAAAAAATCAACGCAGATGTTATTTTGTTTACTTACAATATGTTGGACGAATATTAAGGCATGCAGTCACTCCATTGGAATAAAACTAAGAAAGATTTATCATTGTTATCATATCATCACAAGTAAATTGACAAGTTGCCAAAAACGTTTCAAATAATTTTTTCAGCGGACAATTAGTTTAAAATAATATTAGTAATTCTTCAAGTTAAATTATTCATGTAACGCAATTAATGATACATTAAAATTTAAAAAAAATAAAAATACGTATCAAAAATACAGCTACGTATTTCGTTGGAAATGTGAAATACATTTAAGAACAAAGCATGCAATTTAGAAGTAGCCATTATTTTTAAATTAAATTCCAGTACCCATCCAGATAATTACTCGCGCCGTATAACTCATATTTTATAAACACTTTTAAATAGCATACGTGCACCCAAAGGAAAAGATATTTCTTTTTTTCAACGATACACAAAAAAATAAGCTCTGCGAATGAATGAATTTCTAAAATTTGCACCGATAAGAATTTCTTTCTGCGGCAGACTATTTGAAACGCAGTTAAGTGGCACATTAATGTCTCTGATAAGGTTCCATTCTTTTCTCGCCTTTTGTGAAGCTACTAGATAATATATATTCTTCCCCATTTTTATTTTTTCACCCTCTTTTTTCTATTTTTCATAATTTTTTCTTCATATTTTAAGCTCTTTTTCTGCATTTTTAAATCATATTAAATCATTAATTTTTTTATGTAGTTTTATCACAGAACACGGGTTTTTGGGTTCTTTTTTCCCTTCCTGTCCCCATTTTGTGATAAAAATAGCATAAAAAATTATTTCTTTTGAGATTAATCTTCTCTGCATTAAAATAAAGTATTAAAATTGTACACACAATACCGTACACCCAACTGAACTCGTGATATTTATCCACTAAAACTACTGAAGTTTTTCAGAACTGCATTTCAAAATTTTACGTGAGTTCCTTACTATAAGCCTTAATTTAACATTATTCGAAACTGTTGGCAAACAAAAAAAAAAAAAAAAAACATAACCATGAGTGTATCTCAATGTATACTCAGTACGTTAAATAATATATCTAACTATTGTTTGCAAACGGAACAAAGAAAAATGGATAGAAATACAATAACTTTGAGTTAAATGTGTAGGAACTTTACCCAAAGGGTACCTTTTAGAACTTTTTGCTATTTAGAATTGAAGCACATAGAAGCAAAGGGGTTTAGTTCCAAATCTAAAATTTTGATGACAACTAGTATGAATGGTAGAAAAAATCCTCACTTGTTTGGGGGCAAAAGACGGTACTAGTAGCCTTACCGCCCAGGTAGGTGCTGATAGACAGCATGATTTTGAAACACTATTCAATAAAAGCCTACCCAGGGTTGAACTTTAAACGAGCTTTACTCAAAATGTTTTTTGTATAATTCCAATAACATCCATTTCTCACTGCCTGAATTTTGCCTCGAATTCCCCTCCCTCTCCTTTAAACTATTTTGCATTTCGTTTTCATAAAAATGGTGATACCTTTTTTCTCGCCCGGAACACAAGTAAAGCAGTTTCTCAAGTTCATTATGATTCCATCTGCATCGGCAATATTACAGTTCTGGTCGTTGGCAGAACCGATTGACCACCATTACCTCCATAACCATGCACTCAGTCATTGACTTTTAATGCAAATGTCTTCTCTGGCTGCCTCCAGTAATGTCTGTTGCTGAATTCATCATGAGTAGTACTGCTCCAGAAGAACAAAAAGGGGGGCTTCAGCGCAGGTGTTAGGGTCTGCCCGGGTCCCATGAGTCCATTAGAGGTGGTGGGGCGACCCCGATTGCCCCGGCCATGAATAAGCGGGGCACCACCTGCGAATTTTTCACAGCTTTTAATGAGGGTTCTGCGTGAGGTACCGGTTGCTCGCACCCACGTCATTCATGTTGCCGTTTATGAGTGACTGCGGAGGGGTGAGTGGGGGGAAGAATCCAAGTCCATCAAATGGATCAGATTTTTTGAGGGGACGGATGGGGGGGGGGATGAGGAATGTTTTCTGAAATTTTTTGACACGGTGCGTCACACTTGGAAAAATTCGCCGCCACGCTTTTCCATGCAACCACCCCGATGCGAAACTTCGTACCTTTAATGGCAACTAAGAAGTTCACAACAGGGAGAAAGCTTAGAATCAATCTATTGTGGGAAAAATGAAGCAATTTTTAGTTTTCAACATAGATTTGTATTCCGTACTTATGAGAATTATGGGATACGTAGTTATCAATCAATTGTTTAGGAATAAAAAAATTTGATCAGGTAAAGGATTATTTCATTATAATGATTGGCACACAATTTACGGTATTGAACAATTTGTAGAGTTAAACTAGAAAAACATTCAGGTGCATTGCACTCTTCCTGTAGCTGTTTGTTCCAAAAACAATAAAACAGCATAACTTCACATATGTATACTGCCGTGGGCAAATAAAAGGTAGTACTGATATTTTTTTTTTTTTTTTTTTTTTTGCATTTTTCTCATATATTGTACGTAAGCTTTTTGCACAAGCTTATTTATTTGGCTTCCGCTGAAATAAAAGCGCGAAAAAAAAAAGTCTCCAACAGTTCCCTATCGTTAGTGTTGAATCCAAAACGTGTTTATTCACATATCTCAAAAACTCATTGCTGCAGATACTGCCGGTTACCTGGCCGCGGCAACATAATCAAACATTCATTAACAATTACAACCGTGCCGTGCGTCACATTTTGAGTCAGAGCGCCCACAAAGAAATATTTACCCACGCATCAATTTTCCAAAAACGGTTAAGATGGGTTCAGCGCGCGTAAATCCGCTAAATTGAAAATTTGAAAGTTTTTACGAAACAAATATACTTTTATTTGAATATTAGATATGCAAGAAAGTAAAAAAATCAGCTACAAAGTTATACTTTGACTTTTGTTTTTTGTTCCCATTCACAAAAGTTCTATTTTTCTTTTCTATGAAGAGTTGAGGATTCATTTAATTCTTCGCGTTATACGATACCCTTATCCTACTCGCGTTAGTAGTTTATTTAACACAGATAGTACAGAGCCATCTTTCACCCTTTCCAACGTAAAGCAACCGGAAATATTGGTCAGAAAGCAGAAGCCAATCCATACTCGCCCTCGGATTATAATGGCATCTGTGGCAGACAGTTACCAAAGCCATCTGGACAAGATCAAGGCGGTAGCCGGAAAATGATTCAGTTACTGGTTCCTAATTGAAAATTATTCACTGGCAAACAACGCGTACGCGGGCCCACGCTAACTCATGGTGGATTTCAAGAATAAACAAACAGAAGAAGCAATGGCGCGTGATGGACGAGTGTGTCGTGAAAATATGAATGGGGACTCTGGGAAGATGGATTTAGAGAGATTGTTTGACCTTGTCGTTTGTTTGAAGACACAAAAGAGAGTTGTTTTCAGATTGGTGTTCAAATCTGACTGACATGTTAGACTGAATTGAGCTTAATTTTCAATGAGTCTGGATCAACATGCTGAATGCTTTCGGGAATGGTATAAAGGCATGAACGCGCTTGAAATTGAAGAAAAGATTTGCTCAAGAAAGTTTTTTGATGGGTTCTTGACTCATTATTTTGTTATGCATAGAAAAAGGTATTTAATATTTCAATTAATATGTATAATTTTTTCATACGCTAATTACATCAACAAAATACTGGGGAATGCAGTCAGACCCTTCATTTCGAGTTCTTCCCGATGACAAAAGGTATGTACTCAACGCCAATTTTGTGGGAAAATATTAAAAACCACACCCACTTATGCGGTAATACATTAATTTCTCAAAGCCAGGGGGCGGCAGCTCTCTCTCCTGACCCCATTAAATTACGAGCCAGCATGCGGTCCTCCACTAGTTCGTCTGTAGTGTGAGTGGTTCCTCAATGACAAAAGTTCTGCACCCCTAGTATAGACAAACATATTGACCAGCAGTGCAACAAATATGCATAGGCAGATAATCTCAACTTCAACTGAACTCTACGCTTTCAAGAGCTGCAGAGAAAACTATTCGTCAGAAGGTAACAAAATTTGCAGTATCGGAGCAAGAGTGTGGAAACTTAGAATATCTTCTGCACGTAACTTCAAAATAATAATAATAATAACAAAGAGTATGCAATCTTCAGAGAAAGTGTAACACCTTTAAGTACAAAACATATTCAAAAATGATTGATTTTATGACTTTCAATGTCTGCTACTTTTTGTGTAATCGTATTTCGGTATTTTCAAGGAATTCAAACTAACAGCTTCTTGGAATTATGCTCCTCTTGAGCACAAATCAGCATTCGGGTAAGTTTTGGTGTTAAAACAAAAATCACACTGTTACAAAGGTGCCCACATGGGGGGGGGGGGGGGGCTCAACCCCCTCCCCCTTGGAAACTAGAACTTCCTTGATTTTAGTACTTCTTTCTTTGCAAAAATATAAAAATATTTCTCCTTCAGTTGTTAATGAAGAAGTTATTAAAAACACCACATTTTAATAACTCTAATCTGCACTAAAATCAGTTTCCATGGGGAAAATATCCCGCTAAACCATGAGGAAAATATCTGATCCCGACCCCCACCCCCTTACAATTTTGCATATGGGCGCATTTGCACTGTTAGCAAAGTTACAAATTTATTCTAAATCGAGTTTTGTCAAAATAAATATCACAAAGGAAAATTGAAACATTTCTCGCATTCGAGTTATAAAAATGAAATTGTAGAAGAAATTTTGGCAGAAGCTAAAATTTAAATGGTGCGGAAAAACATATCATAGTTAGATGGTTTTCTTTTATTCTCCTATTTGAAATTTTATTAATATGATTATTACTTTTGGGGATTCCATTTAACGAATGGAGGGGAAAGAACTTTTTTCCTCTACCTCTCTCTCACGGTACACCGAAACGACCCAGACAATCATCATTTTACAAACGATTCAACAGAGCAAATGTAATTTTATTAAATATTCAATGGTGGGGGGGGGGGGGTAATACGTAGTTTATAATACATAGCATAATCGGTCATTCACATATCACTAAGGCTAAACCTCTGGGGTACAAATATTCCGCAAAGAGTTATTTTGTATTCATCCTACGGCACGTATCTTACCATCATGATACGTGCCAATCAATATTTATTTAAAAGCTTTATAGCCGGACATTAGAAAATAATAATCCTAAATGCTTTTGGAAAAGAAAAAAGCGACAGAATAACGAGAAGAAAATGAGAATCAACAAGGAGGTGCAAATATTCCAAGCACAAAAATCGTTTGCAACGATGAGGTTTAAAGTGCTTATTATCGCCCGGTATTAAAGTCTAATCACCATTTATCATCGATTGTGTAAGCAAGACGGTATATAATCGATTTCGTTCCGGTTCCAAAAGTTAACACCGAAGGATAAAAAATGGTGCGAGTAAATGATTAGCCACAGGTTTGATATCTAATGCTTGTAATTACATAAAAAGACCGCGGGACACAGTTTTTATAAGCGAAAAATACAGCAGCAACTTTGGTGTTCCTCTGAAGATGAGGAAAGGTGGATTCGAACGTCAATTATTTAGAACTGTTTTAATTAAGGAAGAATAATTAAAAAGAGCCGCATTAATTGGGTTTTCATTTTTCGAACCTGACTTTTTTACTAAATAATAATGAGTGTTCTGAAATAATTGATGGATCTTTTTCTTCTCTTCACCATGGGATGAATCTTCTATTTCTCAATTTGTAAGAGTCAAACCTTACTTTAACGAACTTAAGTTGATTAATCATTTTCCTCATAATCTTTGTGGCTTTATGATATCACTTTCGTCTAAAATTACTAAAAACGAGATATTCGAAAAAACTCGTTTTGGGTTCAATACTAACAATCGGGAAAATGTTGAAATCAGACGTTATTATTTTTTTTTTCCAATGGCGGGAACCAAACAAGCAAGCTTGTAGAATAAAGAAAATGTGAAACAGGTGACAAAACAGGAAAAAAAAAGGAAAATTTGCAGATTGCTTTTACCTGTCCACAGCAGATTAATTTTTAAAAATCATTAATTCCACTGAATGACAATTGGAAATACATATTGAAATAAAAATTGTTGTAGCTTTAAAATTTACACATTTTTTAAACTATAGTTTTAACTTTCTGATGGTCATAAAATATCATGCTTCTAACCAGTGCCTACATGCCTACAGGGGGGGGGGGGGGTAAGTTGCGCCATCTAAGTTTTAGGAGGGGGGTATTTTTTTAAATTTATTTAAATTTTTTTATTGATTTTTTTTATTTAACTTATTTTTTTCTGTTTATATTTCCATTTATTTATTTAATTTGTGTATGTGTGTGTATATCATCGGCGAAGCACAGAAATTTTCTAGTAAAATAATAATTATAATAATTCAAAATAAATAAACAAAAATATTTTTAAAAATAAATAAAATATTTTTTTAAAAATGAATAAAATAAAAAAGGGAAAGAGGGTTTAGAATTTTACTTTGCTAGTCTTATTTTCTTCGCATGAATGGTTCTTATTACTCAGTAACGAATTTACTGTGCCTGTCACAACATTTTCTTTTTTTTTTGGGGGGGGGGGGCTTCGTCTATCACATAATTATGTAAAAGATTTATCGTGTGCATTTTTAAATCCCCTTTGGGGCCCTATATAGCCATGAGGGTTTTTCACAGTTGCGAAATGATAACTCTCTCTCTCTGCCACTGCTATTACTTGAGCTGACCCAATCTGCATTGTTTTTCTTTGACCTGTAACAAATGATTTAATAATAGGAGAATCATAAGTAGTCCATCCAGCACTAATTCACGCGGAACCAATTTACACATTTTTAAAATTATTATTAAAAACCATACCATATGGCACGGCAGCCCGTGAGGGCCGAGGTCTCCTGTCTCCAACTCAGTTTCCCTGACCAGGGGCTCGGGGTGCAAGGCAGATGTTTCGGTTAGGTGGTCAACTTAACGTGGAACCTCCAGTGTTTGGTTCCCAAATACACGTAGTACTCATTTTATCGACCCGCTGAAGGGATGGACGACTGAGTCAACCATGCCCAACCCGGGAATAGAACCCGGGCCTGTGGCGCGGGAGCGCAAAGTATCAACTACGGAGCAACTGGGGCTTCTTTACTAATAATCAAGCTGAAAGTCTGGATCTCCGTTACGCGCATAGCGTCTAGACTGTTCCGTCGATTTTCATGAAATTTGGTACACAGTTAGTTCGTAGCATAAAAGTGAGCACCTCGAAGCGATTTTTCAAAAATTCGATTTTGTTCTTTTTTTTTATTCCAATTTTTAGCCCATTTTACCGAGCGAATTACCACAGCATGGACGAGTAAAATATCATAACATGAACGAGGAAATTACCATAACATAGACGAGAAAATTACCATAACATGGACGAGAAAATTACCATAACATAGACGAGCAAATTACCATAACGTGGACGAGCAAATTACCATACCATGAACGAGCAAATTAACATAGCATATTGGCGAGAAATTCATCATCCATTACTTGGCATGCGAACCAAATGACCTTTTAACTTTCTACTACGGGCAAACCCGTGCGCGGGTACCGCTAGTATTATTATAAAACATTATTACAAAATACAGATCTTAAAAGCTCTTGCTATATCACCAACAACTTCTATCTGAATATAAAATATTTTTAAGTGGATACTGGGTAGTTAACAGAAAAATACATATGTATAGCATTTGTCTTTTTGCAAATATTAAAATAAAAAACATGTTCGAAAATCTTGCGACAGTATTTTCTATACACGTTGTCTTTACAGACAGCGATATTCAATCTGCATGTACAAAGTTCATGTGAGTGACACTCTATATAACTTTTTAAGCACAGTCCAAAAAACTAACAAGTGTCAGATAAAATTATTTTTGAGCCGCCTCATAGTGTGGTACAGTGGGCAAAAATCCACCGAACTCTCGGGTTTTGAGCTAGGATCTTCTATTATATCTCAAAATGCGGCAAAATTCTTCGACTATTTCGTAGTGGTGCTACAATTCTGAATTACTTAACCCCCCAAGCCCCGCAGAGCTCAGAATGGACCCAAGTCGCGATGTTGAAAACTAAAAAGTATGACCATATTTTTTCCCTGATATGTGGCTCAATGCTTAGTATAAATCGAGGAATTGGATGATAAAACACAATTTTTGATCGCTGCCAGGTGTTTAGAAATGCTTTTTTCCACCGTATAAGTCATTAAAAACATTATTTTTCAGGTTTTTCCGTTGAAAAAATGGGTTTTATCGGTCTTCACACATCTTCCGCGCAAGAACAAATGTATACTTTAATTATAATCTACAAGTTTTCAATCATTTTTGAAAGTTCTAAAGGTAAAAACCTCCCTAAAACACCGAAAAATTGCTCAAAGTGCGAATTTCAGCTCGAGATCCTACCATTGTTCACAGGAATACATCTGTGCAATAGGGGCAAACAGCTTATTTTATATGTATACATATATATGTATACATTTTGAAAATAAATCGTCTGCATTCGAATTAAGACCTTTACATTTAGAATTTCCGAATGCTTTTCATGCTTTTAAGAAAATTTAATGTATTAAAGTAACAGTTGAGCAAATGTATAGACGCAAAATTAATATTTTTGTCTGTTTCCTCGGAATAATCGTAATATTCGAATTGTAACAAGTATGTTCACTCTTTTACGTAAGTGTTTTGCTGGAATTCTAACTTAAAATGTAAAAACACATGTGAAAATTTTAATGTGTTTTAAACTAAACAATTAATGCTTATATGAACCCTTTTAGCCCCAGTTTTGTTTCTAACAACATCATTTATAGGTTAAAATACAGCTAAATTTAAGGTAGGGCTGAAAGGATTAATGAAATTATATGATTTTACTTCACTCTATTTAATTTAAAAAAACAAATATTTACTAATATATGTCCATTAGCTTTCACTTTAGAAGTATGAAAAACAGTAAAGACGTGTTATTTTAACTTTATTATAAAGTTTTATTGATATTATATTAAAATTTATGTTGTTTTGTTGGTCTTAGACGCAGATACTAATTTAAAAAAATGTAATTTACATTATTTCTTTAGATAGGGTCTGGTGGGGTAAAGTGGTCATAAAATCGTATGTTTTCAACTTAGGTGGATAATAAATGCAACAAATTCTTTAAACACTTCAACTTTTTTTGTTGTTATTTTACATTGCATTATTGAAGAACACGGTACATTAAATTTTAGGAAGAAAAATATTGATTTTAGTAGTTTTATAGAACTTTCTTTTCCCTATGTTTTTATGACCACTTTACCCCATGGGGTGGGGGAAAGTGATCATAGCATGGGGTAAAGTGGTCATAGTTAAAAATAGTAGCAAAACCATTATAAAAAACCCTAATACTTGTATATTTCAGTTGTTTTTATAATTACAAGTATATTCACGAGTACATGTGTACACGAATATATACGTGTTGTGTTATACACGAGTAAACACGTTCCTATATGAGTAGATACATGTATACATCAGATACATGCATGCACGTGCCTACTCAAGTATATACGTATAAATACGAGTATATAAGCATGTATACTTGATTACCTACAGGAGTCTATACGTGTCTACATGAGTACATACGTATCACATGTATATACGTGTCACGTATATGTACGTGTCAAGTGTATATACGAGTATATACGCGTATAAACGAACATCATATGCGCGTATGCACTTGTATCTCGAGAAAATACGTGCATACTTGAGTATATATGTGTATACTAGAAGTATATACGCATATATAAGTGTACGTACATACATATACGGGTGTACACGAGTTAATTCGTGGATACATCCAGTGCGTCTGTGTGTCTACTCACGTATATATAATATGGAAGCACGAGTATATACACATGTACACGTGTACACACGATTATATACCTGTATAGACGTATATACGTTCATTATCGTGTATACACCAGTATATGTATGTGTACACGAGAATATACGCTTATATACATGTCGGCCTACAGAGTGAATCTAAGCTCTTGGGCAAAAATCAAAGGGGTGTGAGAGGGGAGGATAGAAAGATAAGAGGAAGAAAGATAAGAAGCAAAGAATCATAAGGAAGTTATAATCACTGACGGGCTACATGCACACAAAGCCAGGAGGCAAAGCAGGGCACAAATTTGTTGCACACAGATGATTTTACCTAACATTTTAGTTTTTAAGAAATATTTAGAGCAGTTGTTGAAAGTTACGGTAGTAGCTCTAATACACGCATTGCAACAAAGGCGCAGCGGCTGATGAAAAATTTTCAAAAGTCTCGTTTTTGCAACAGAGAGGGATCTGTAAATGCGACGCATGATGTTTTTCAGCTAAAGGCCGTAAATTTCATCAATCGGTTTAAAACTTTCTTAAGTCCTAAAATGTTGTGTAAAATTGCATTTGTGTAATATATATATATATATATATATATATATATATATATATATATATATATATATATATATATATATATATAGAATTTGTGACTTTTTTTGCATCCATCAATTTCTCACTTTGCGTGCATGTAGCGCGTCAGTATTGTGTTTGTGATCATATGTTCCTTATTAACTCTTACTTCTTCTCCTCTCCTCTAACACCTTTTATTAATTTGCTCAAGAATGCAAACTCAACCTGTACACTTTTATATCATATGCTTGTATGTAAGTGTCTACTCGAGTACGTATGCGTATATACCTGAGTATATAAGTGTTCTTATATATACGAGTATAAGCGAGCATATACGTGTATAGTAGAATGTATAGCTGTGTGGATAAAAAATATTTGCAGATACCCATATATGTATTTATTGGCGCATTTATGTGAATACGTCTATGTACATGTCTACACGAGTATATATGCGTATATATATACGCATATACTCGTATATTTAACCCCGTTTACTGTAAAAACAATACATATTGAGTAAAATTAATATTTAATTTGTATCTGCCTTATACCTAAAGATTAAGTGACATTAGAAGAACAATATTCGTTAAGCCTAATATTATGACCACTTTACCCCATCTTACTTAAATTGTTCTAAAAAATTATCTAAAATAGATTCAGCTAACTGCTAATGAGTAAGAGTTCTTGAGAAATGTAGGAAGCTTCTTGTACAGTCAATCTGTTCCTAATTCTAACAAACAAAATTTCCCAAGGATGTTAAAATAGGTGTTTAGATTTTAAAATTTTTCATGTTCACGAAAAATATTTTTTTTACCAAAAAAAATTTTTCCAGTTGTAAAATTTTGTATTCAAAATGTAGTTTCTAACTGCTTTACTCTAAAATAAAAGTTTCACATTCATTCGAACGTTTATTTCCAAGCTATAGCCATTTATTTGACGTATGACCACTTTACCCCATTGACCACTTTCCCCCACCAGACCCTACTTATTTATGTAACAGAGGACAAGTTTTCTATTTTGTATACTTATGTTAAAGAGTGAACATACCTGTTACAATTCGAATATTACGATTAATCCAAGGAAACAGACAAACATACAAATTTTGCGTCTATACATTTGCTCAACTGTTACTTTAATACATTAAATTTTCTTAAAAGCATGAAAAGCATTCGGAAATTCTAAATGTAAAGGTCTTAATTCGAACGCAGACGATTTATTTTCAAAATGTATACATATAGATGTATACATATAAAATAAGCTGTTTGCCCCTATTGCACTGATGTATTCCCGTGAACAATGGTTGGATCTCGAGTTGAAATTCGGACTTTGAGCAATTTTTCGGTGTTTTAGGGAGGTTTTTACCTTTTGAACTTTGAAAAATAATTGAAAACTTGTAGATTATAATTAGAGTATATATTTGTTCTTGCGCGGAAGATGTGTGAAGACCGTTAAAACCCATTTTTTCAACGAAAAACCTGAAAAATAAAGTTTTTAATGACTTATACGGTGGAAAAAAGCATTTCTAAACACCTGGCAGCGATCAAAAGTTGTGTTTTATCATCCAATTCCTCGACTTATACTAAGCATTGAGCCACATATCAGGGAAAAAATAAAGTCATACTTTTTAGTTTTCAAAATCGCGACTTGGGTCCATTCTGAGCTCTGCGGGGCTTAGGGGGTTAAGAAATTCAATATTGTAGCACCACTACGAAATAGTCGAAGAATTTTGCCGCATTTTGAGATATAATAGAAGATCCTAGCTCAAAACCCGCGAGTTCGGTGGATTTTTGCCCACTATGCCACACTGTGCGCCTCCAAAACAGAGTACTTTTTTTTCTTCCTTTTCGTATGTAATTGCAGGTGGTTTAACTCTGAAAAGGATCGTTTTGTCAGGTGTTATCAACATCATGTTTGAAACCCCACGATTCTTTTTGAATCACCCTGTACTTTTCAAGAAATATTTATTAGTCACAGCAAAACTGAAAGTAAAAGTTCTTTTTATCTAATAAAGATTCAGTTTGCTAGGTGATGAAATCATAATCTTGAATAAGCCTTTTGACTCATTGGGATATTCATGAACGTTCATGAAACTTGATTCCTATTCTAGAAATTTAAAAATGAATCACACATTAAAATAATTTTTATGTTCCTATTTAATTCCTGTAAATGATTCTTGCCATTTCTTCCTAGTAATGTAGGCCAATGAAATACAGGCAGTCCAAAGCTGTCAAATGATTGTATCTCAAGCATGAATACGAATCGAATTCCAATAAACCTGTCACTACATATTTTACATTTCATCGATTGTATGGCGTTAAATATCTTAGCCATGAAAAGTATGTAAGAAAGTATATTCTCTACGCGGTTATATTGTGTGACGCTTCACAGGGATTTCATCATTAACTAGAATCTCTATAATTGCGTAATGGGGATTTCCGCGATTGCCTACTGCACAGATGCATGAGAGCGCCTGAGTTCATATGGATATAGACAGTCGTCAAGGGATGACTGACTAATCTCCTGACCGAATATGCCATGAAATGCGGGATAGCATTTCATGGCATATTTTTGACCGCTTTTCGGGAGAAAGGACAAATTAGCTTCCCATCATGCAAACTGTGGCAGTGTTTAGAAAAATAAAAATAGTTCGGTGAGTTGTGAACATGGTCCCTTCAATTTTCCGAAAATTTGATTTATGAAAAATGTGAATAAAAAGAAGTGGGGAAGTTCCTCTTCAAAGTAAGAGGTTCTCTTCGTCTAGTGAAATATTGCTTGAAATGTTGAATAATATAAAACTTTTCAGCGTTCTTTCCTCCAGCAAAAGCATCCATTGAAATATTTCAAAAACAATAGAAGCTCAATCATCCGAAACTCTTTTAACCGGATCGGTTTCTTTTACTTTTTTGAGTAAGTAAACAAAATCACTTTAAATCCTCAGGGGCCTTGTCATTTTTATTGCAGGAGTCGAATTATTCATGGATTTCTATCACGTTTTCTTTTTCAACCCCATTATTAAATTTTTTGAACAATAATTATATTTAAATTTTAAAATGTTAAACTAAGTTCAAAAGAAATCAGTTCAGAAAATGAAGTACTGTTTCATTAAATAGTTACATTTTACTAACGTATTTGTGTTTGAAAGTAAAGAAGATAATACAATTAATGGCGCTCTTAAAATAACGCAATAAAGATTCAAGTTTATTATAGCAAGTTGCATTTAGATTACTTCGCATTGTGGGACTCAGAAGCGAATTTTTGCATAAATACAGAAAAATATCAAACTTGGAAGAAATTTTGTATAATATGTAGTCTTTTTTTTCAGTTCAATGAATTTTTTAACCCCCCTCACCATACGTATGAAGTTTGGGGGAGGGGTTGAGTACTCTCTTTCATTTGAAATAGGAAGCTAAAATTCTTCCAGCATATTACTATTCACAAGTCTCAAAATATTGAGGGGTGTCCTGCTATCTGGGAGAAACCTTTTTTTTTTTACATGTGTTTTGGAACCACCCTACAGTACATGTTTAAATCCGGAGCGATGAGATCATCTGACAGCCATTTTGAAATACTCTTTTATCCGAGTTTTGATTTACCGAAGGATGTCCGGCCCCGAAGGCTCTTCTGTAATTAAAAAGAAAGTTTCCTTTTAAGGCTTTTTAACATTGCAACATCACCCCCCCCCCCCCCACCACCAAAAAAAAAAAAAAAAGACTCATACAAATTTTTGAAACAGCAGCTCTCCGTAAGAAAAGACTTCGGAAAACTTCGTGGAAGAACCACCAAAAAAAGCGCTTCTGTGCCAAAAGCAGTACCAAGACCTACCATCAAAAAGACTTTGAATCGCTTAAGGGTAAGCTTTACAAACAAAATCAAAGCCATAGCCCTATCACACAGATGAAGAGGAGGAAGGGGATGGTTCAATACTGTGTGCAAGAAGGATATACAATATCGACTCCTGTTCCAACTTCCTCGGACGACATCATCGATTCTAAAATTCGATGCTCGCTCTCCCTGCACCACTTCCTCCAAATTTGAACAAGCTCATCTCCTACATATCCCCACTTCAGGCCGAGAACATGCCGTCCCCACGTGATAGGGGGATTTAGATCCCCGTAATCGTCCCGTTCTACAAGACCACCCCTATTTTGATACATCCCCAGAAGAAGGATAATCCAGCTAAGCGTACGGTAATCGCCGCGGATTGAAACCGGGGATGGAAAATCAGGAGTGCAAGGTCCGGAATCGATAATGAATAAAATAACCGGGAATGTAATCGTGTTGTAGACTCCTGGGGGAACGTTTGGCTTCGCGAACAGATGCTTCATGGTGGCTCGAGATCAAAAACGAACCCACTATTAATTAGCTGGAAAAGGAAATATTTTGCTTTGGAAGCAATGCGACAATTATCGGTATATTGCACGGAAAATTGAGATTCTATACTGAGAGAAGAAAAAAAACGTGATGCGAAATATAATTTTAAAAATAGTACTTTTCCAAAAGAAAAAAACCCGAAACATGTGGTCTGCAGTAATCTGTTTATTTTTGCTACAAAATGTATTTCATTTCCTGTTACGGCACAAAGATATTTATTTGTTTCCTCTCATTAATGTTGGGAAAGGGAATTTTATAACATACCAACGTCACATACATCCAAGATTACTTCAACTCTGTTTGTATTTAGCTCTGTGATTAAATGTGTTCCAATAAGAACGTGCTCAAAATAAACGTATGTGTACTAATGTTAAATTTTGTTTAAGAAAGTATCTGTATTTTAGTTTAATAGCCAGTTTCAGGTTTCAGCTACCTCCAACCAGCTTCAGCTTCAAATTTGGATTGTACTCTTGTATTGATCACATATGGTGGTCTGATAGGGGGGGGGGGGGCGTGAGCTCACATCAGTGTTCAAAGAGGGGCGCAGAGCCTGAAAGGTTGAAAACCATTGGGCATAAAGCTGAGTCACATTAGTTGAAATGGAAAGTATAATAATCTTAAATTGGTTTTTAAAAAAAAAGTAGATATGACTGGTTTTCGGACTCAATGATCCATTTTCCTTAGTTATTTACTTTTTCGTCTTTCCCTTTTAAATAAAAATAGATGTTATCAAAAAGAAGGATCCCGGCAACAAATTATGAACGTAATACAGTATTTAACACATTTTATGCAATTTTCTGCTTTCTTTTATGAATATTTTTTAACGCCACCTGTATCAAAAAATAATAATAGTGATTGCTCCTGAATTTTTCTCCTAATGTAATTTTTTTACCTAGCCTCCTCCCATGTAGTCTCATGCATACGATGTACAACTATCGTTAACAGTAACAATGAAGGACCATTTCTCAGTTTTAGAGCTACTGTGGTAGACTTGGTAATATTATGAATTATTGTTCGAGCAAGTAAGTGGATCGACAAAACCGTTAGGTCCTGCCCCTTAATTTTCTACGATCGGAAGCATGAATCAGAAAGCACACACCCTTTTTCCCAACCTTTCTGATCCCGACGGATTTCCGAAGGGGGCAAACCAAATATTTTTTTCCCTGTTTTTGGAGAGCGTTAATGTTTTTTAAGTCTTCTTTTTTTACCTCTCAGTCCTTTTTAGCAATTAGCGTTTCTATGGGTTCGTGGGGAATTGCCGCGAAACTTTGCAAGGGAGGGAAAAGTGAAAATTTACAACGTCGTTGTAATGAATCTATTTATATGTCTCGCTCAATTTTAGTGCAAAAAAAGAGTTGGTTTTTCCGAAGATTCGTAGAACCGCTGAATGCCGTTAGTATCGATTTTTTCCTACTTAATACTGATTACGATACTAAAAATGTGTTTCTAGAAAAAACTGTGCAAGCGAGACGTAGAATTTTGTTAAGTAAATCAGTCGCAAGGGAAGCTGAAATTACTTTAAGAAAAAACACAGTTTGTTTTCTTTACTTTTGGTTACTATATCCAATTAGGGAGAAAAAACTGAAGCGTAATTTTTGCTTAGGTGTAAGTTGTTGTAGACGGGTTCTGTCTTTCATAAACGAAAATAGAGTAACACGTGTTGTAAAGGCACGTTAATTTTTATCACATGTAAAAATCAATGTATTACGACATTATGAGGCCAATAAGTCCTAAATTTTATTTCACGCATATATCTTAAAATGCACATTGGTTCTATTCATTTGCAGTGTAAGAAGGATTGATGTTTTTGGAAAAATAATAAGATTTAGTTATTCTTGTGACATAATGCAAAGTGTCCTAAAAGTGAAACTAAGATGAAATAAAAACAGTTCCTAACGCTTACGTCTTCAAAGTAAGTATTTAAAGCAGTACCTCTTTTCCAAATTAATTTAAAATAAGTTGTTTTATTTGTAAGAAGAAAAAAAACTCATTCTAAATTGTTTTAGAAAATTAGCAATATTTTTAAATATTTGTGTTACCGATGATGTCAGCTTTAGAAACAGTTTTTTTTTTTTTTTTTTTTTTTTTTTTATGTCAGCTTTAGCGTGCTTGACCTTTAGGTTGAAATCGCATCAGTTTACACAAGAAAGTCTAGTACTTAACTTAAAAAGCGGAGTCCTTCACAAAATCAGTCTCCATCCCCCCTTTGAATACTATTCGTCTTCGTTACTATGTGAATCATTACTGAAAGCTATTAAGATATAGCCCAAATAAAAGCTATTTTAATTACCTCTTCCTGCACCATGCATGGTCAGAAGAAAATACAAGTAATTTGTACATAATAATGTTAAAAATTGGTGAGGATTTATTGAAGTGCCTTCAAGCACATTTTTAGAATTACAAAAGATTTTTTTGCTATTTTGAAATAGAAAATTCCATCTATTTTTCTCTTAATCCCGGTTTAATTATTGCATCAAAAAGGAAACATATCTTAAGACGGAAGATCGTGAATCAATGATGTTATTGAATGACCAAAGCATTCTTTCCACCCCACCAAATGTTAACCTTTTTTTTTTTTTCTCCTACTGGTACTCTCTTGAAGTTTGACTTGAATACCAAAACTTTAACAGAAGAAGGAGAGAAAGAAAGAAAAAAAAAGAGAGACCAGAAAAGTAGATACCGTTAAAAATTTTCGAAGTGGATACCTTCATCAACGTAATTAACAGTTGAACTAATTTACTTGCATTCACCAAACATTAAAGCTTTCCTCAAACAAGCATCGAAATTGAAATTGTGTTCTTTCAAACTTTTTTAAATACACATATGAGACAGTGAGCGGCAAAGGGATGTAAATGGACGTTTTGAAGTTTTGAGCTCAATGCGTTTAAAGTTCAGATCCTAGGTAGGCTTTTATTGAAATTATTTTCTAAATCATGTTGTGCAGCAGATCTACTCGTGCTGTCTCTTGCCTCTAAACAGCAGGAAAGAAGTTCTAATGCCATGTATACTGGTTATCCCCCCCCCCCATGTATACTGGTTTTTGTATTTCGGTACTGACATGCTTTTGCTTCTCACTGCCTCATTTAGAATGGTACTAATTAAAAGTTACCTTGTTCAGACATGCGTAAAGCTCGTGTCAATAAACGTGCATTATTGTAATTTGGTATATGTGTTACATGGTCGAAGAAAAAAGAAATATACGATATGAAAATACTATTTCAAATCTTCTACCGCCAGATAAGGGTTTTTGACTCCCATATCCATTTTAAATTTTGACCACCAAGTAGCTAACAATTGACAGAGAAACCTTTCGTGCTACTGTTGAACATGGTATTTTCAGCACTTAGAAAACACATAGATCGCTGTAATTTTTTTTTTTTTTTTTTTTTTGTTCGTAGATTGTAAGTTATTTTTCTTCCCTTCACGTGCCTCTATCTCATCAGTGGTTATGGTAAGAACTTGAACAACTGTTTTGTTGCAAACATTTCCTTCCCTTACAGTCCACATAAGATGTACACCAAGTTTCAATGACTTGCATCTATTAGAACTTAGAACGAACTGTACACCAAGCCAAACAGGTAACTTCAAATGTAACCCATCCTGTACTTGATAATTTTTACTTCAGATTTATTTTCATTCTAATTTGCATTGAAGGAAAGATGAAAGCCGACTCATTACAAATTTGCCGCTCTGTTCCTCAATCGTGTGCTGAAGAAAACCATCATTTTCCCTCCCAGGGCAACAACGAACACGAGCGAAATGGCAATCACGGTTTTAGCCCTAATCATTTCAATGGCAAGGCTTATTATAAAGTTCGATAGTTAATGGAAGGCATACCCCAACGGAAGGGTAACCTGTGGGTGTGGGCACTCTGATTCACGTTCTGGAGGGTCGATGGCAATTAAGGAGTGGCCCCACCGGCGTCCAGCAGACCGAGGAGTTCGTGCAAGAGGATCGTATGCAAAAGGGGAGACCACGCAAACAACAAATATCTTTGTTCGACTGGAAACATTACTGGATGCTAACGAAGTTGGAAGAAAGAGCCTTTATAAAATCCGGATCAGTTGTTTCTTGCGGTCGATACTAAAGGGGCTACGGTTAATAAGGAGTTCACATATGAATCAGACACAACTCCACGTTTCTTTTAATGAGACAGAAGTTTAATTTTCAACAAAATTGATACAGAAATTCAAAGTTGTGGCAAAAATCGATTAAATACGAAATATGTAAAATCATTTCTATAGGTAAGTTCATGGCCCCAGGTCCCGCTTCCAATTTTGTCAAGCTAAGAAATATATATGTTTATTCATATAGTACATATTTTAATCTAATGCCGGGTTCTTTCTTCGCTCTTTATCTCCTAGCTCCCCATGTAGGGGCCATGGTTAAGTTACATAACGTGTGTGTCACTTCGTGATATAGTGATAAACAATGGGGTCGGTGCATCTCCAGAAGTATTAATGTACAGAAATGCTATTTTATAAGAATACTTTGTTTCATTTTCAATCTTAATTACATCTATGAATGTAACTTTGATGCGGGAAGTTTCTTTACTGAAGATCTGCGATGCGACTCGTATACGACATGTGAAGCTTCCAAATTTTTATAATTAATTTTTACAACGTAAAGATTGTTTTGGACATGGGGGGGGGGTCTAGGAGCGACGCACATACTTTGTTTTTACACCGAAATAAGGGGAAAACCTGTCTTTTTTTCATTAAAAAAATATTGCTTTTTTTAAAAAAAATACTTTAGAGGGGAATACTCCCATGAGTCTTCCTCCTTGTTAAAAATGTTCATGCTTTTGAACATTTCACCTTTCTAGCCCTTCAGAAGAAAATGTTAATGGTTAATACTTCCTTCCCCTCCGAGATAAAATAACGCCCATAAAAATGTCGAGAACTGGAAAACATTGGGGGACGCTACGTCCAAAAAAAGGGGAAAACGGTGTAGATCCAGGGCGACATATTACACAAGGATCAGCAAGAATGGCGTTAGAGAAACTTTTTTTTTTTTTGCAGCACAGGGTTATCAATCGAAGCAGAATTTCTACGGGACTTGTAATTCGCAATCCTTATACTTCTCTCAATTTCGTCAGTAATCTTGATTTTGACCGCCATTAGACTTCTTTGCGACATGAATCTTCCTATGATATTTCAAAGTATAATCAAAATCTTTTGCTTTATTTTCATTATTTGTCGTAAATTGAAAATCAAAATTATCTACACATGCACAGAATAAATTACACTCGTTTTAAAATGGATGCAAAATTACCGCAGAGCAATACGCAGTTTTTAAATCAGTAACACATTCAGGCGAAAAGAATCCAACATCATTCTTAAGTGATCAACAAAAAGTGACGAACAAAAATATCTTCCCAGAAAATATTTGCACTTGTTACCCAAAGCATGTCTCAAAAAACCATTAGATAAAGAGCATAAAGGATTTGAGATTAGAGCATGAAAAAGAAATTCACAAATTACTTCGCAGATTAAAGCAAAATTTAGACAACGTGACAGTAAAATTCGCGTTTCCCAAACATAATTAAAGTCGTTCTGAATTTTTCAAGAATGTTATCTTTCTTGGCATGAACTCAAATTGAAGTAAAATGAGAAAAATAATCTGGAGAAATGTTTAGTTGTACCTTACTACGATATGAGATGCGCTTACGGGCTAGATAATAAAATCTAAGGTAAGGTTGAATTTTAAAAAAATCGAAAATTTTATCACTTAGTTGTAAAATTACGAAAATATGAGGTTTTTCCACACATTAATTTTTCAAGATCTAAATTCCGAATGCTTATTCCAAATTGGAATGTTTCAAGAAATTTTTTTAAGTTTAGAAGCAATTTGGAAATTTTAAAAGCATTAATGGAAACAGCAGTTTCTAACAGCAACCTTTTGTTAACTTTGGAAGTCCAACTGGTATCAAAAAAAAAAAAAAAAAAAAAGAGACAAGTTAAGTTCGAATTCAGCTTTTTCTAAAACATTATAATTTAAGCTACTAGAAATCAGGAGTAGTTCATTATAATTTACTCAGCAGTTTTCGACGAAAGTAAAATGAAACCTACCACTGAAGAGCCCATTAATTATCAAAAAGTAAAGAAATAATTATTTCGAAAAGAAATGTTCTTTCAACGTTGAAATGGATTATGCAAAGAAATTCTTTTTACTTTCTTGTGAGAAATATAGGAAGTATTGTAATCTCACTCAAATTCGGAGTTTAATTTCATTTTAGTCACCTGTGAAAGAATTTTGATCACTCTCGAATGTTCATGTGTTTTGTCTTGGCATCTGTACGCGGGTGCGTATGTGTGTCGCATAACTCAAGAACGGTTAGAAGTAGAAGGTTGTAACTTCGTATGCAGAATCTGTATAGCGTCGAGTTGAGTACCTCCTTTTTTTACTCTAATAGGACTTTTTACTCGCTTCTTGTTGATCAATCATATATTTTGACTCAAAAAAAAAAAAAAAAAAACTCCTTTAGCCATTGCTCAATCCATCTCCCTAGTTTCTCGCCATTTGGCGCATGTTGGTGACACATGCTTCCCACTACTTTTCCATTACCTTTCCTCTCTTCAACTTCTTTAGCAAATTGAGAAGAAGGTAAAATTTTAAGGTGAACTGTAAGTAAAATAAAGAAGTGCACACTGAAGATATGATATAAATTGGCGATATATCACTAAACTTGCGGCAAAATTAGTGCTGAGGATGCTAAATCTAGTGTCAGTTTGCCGATAGTGGCGATTTTAAGCAAAATTCCCGCAGAAGCAGTGCTTGACATAATCAATCGTTCCGTTCCGACTCTCTGTAAAACTTTTTTCTGTATCACTTCTTGAATATCAGTATTTAAAATCTCCTCGCTCTGAGACACATTTAGAATGTATTCCAGTTCCTCTTACACGATCCATTTAATAACTGTTGATGCAATTACAGAGGTTTCAGACGCCAACAAAAACATCAAATTGCTTTAACTTGGGAAGTGCCACATTCCCTATATTTACTATTCTTCATAGATGTAGGCATGGGCGTCAGCAGAAAGCTTTTACAAAACCAATCTTTTCAGCATAATTCACGAAAATTTTATATTTCAACGATCAATTTAGTTAAAACCTATCTTGAACAAATACATGCAACAAATCATACTATAATTCAATTAAAAACGCAGTATTTCGCAATTATGTCCGAATTATTCAAAACGTTATTTTTGAATCTATGCTGGTATAAAACGTTAAACAAATTTATGATATCTTCAGATAGGAAAAGAATTGTTTTAGTAACGTGCTTCACTCTTTTCCAAACATTTACATTCATACGTAAAACAACGCAAACGTGACTCACTGAATAAAGAAAAATATCGCCATAAAATAAAAGTAACGCTGTCTGTATATACATGTATATATATAAAAATTTCTAACCTCACATAATCCCAACCTCAGCATAGGCGTGAGGGGGCTGCGTCAATTTTTTCACTCCCACCCCCTTCGAACATGCTTAACATTGTTTATATCAGACGATAAATTTTTACGCTCGTATTTGATCGGGGGAGCGTAGAATACTCGAAGCTTTCTCTATTTCTTTTGTTCCACCCTCCGACATTTTGTAAAGCTGCTAGAAATGAACTCCGAGTCCGAAAGAGAGGGGAAAGAGGGGGGGGGAGAGCAAAAGCAAGAATCATATCCATTCCAAAGGATATATAGTTTTTACCCTTTCCGAAAATGGACTTTTCCTTTTGTGTTTTCGCCGCTACAGCTTTTCTTTCTGTCTTTTTATTGCATGGGTATCGTTGTGGTACCTTGAAAAGTCTCCCTTTCCGCCCCCTACCGCAGTCGATTTTTTTCTCGCCTCTTTTCATGAGAGTCAAAATACAAAAAAATAAAAATAATAATGCACAAAAAAAATGACGGGATCAGTTACCCTACCCTCTCTGCCACATGTCTTTCAAATATGTCGCACAATTTTCTAGACCTGGTTTAGAAAGAAACTTTATTTCGAGATTTGGGCCGTAACTAGAATGCAGTACACAAACGTGTCTCGAAAAAGTTTTTCCATTTCAGTAACAATTCGTGGGGTTTATTCCGACCAGGGATAAGAAGAAACATTTCTTCATTTCTGAGTGAATGTAAGTAAACGATTTCACATTTTCATCCCTTTTTCCTCTCTTTTCTCTCTCTCACGTCGAAACATTTCTGAAACTAATTTTAAATTTCATTCCTAGCCGCACTAAAATTGTCTCAATTCATCTTGCATAGACCTAATGTTCTAAGATAGGACTTAGGTTGACCTACCGTCAACGAATTTCCTCATTAGTTATATCATGGCCGAATTTAAGGGGTAGATGTTTGGGGTTCACATCCCCTCCGATAATTTCCGAAATTATTCCAAAATATCGTCACCTCAGGGCAACAGTAAGATGTCTAATCCCAGAAATAACACTCAGATATCTTACTGTTGCTTTAAGGCGACGATATGCTGTTTTATTTTACTTTATTTATTTTTATTATTTTTTTTTTATTATTATTATCTTTACTAATAATAAAGCTGAAAGTCTCTCTGTCCGGATCTCTGTCTGTCAGGATCTCTGTGAGGCGCATAGCGCCTAGACCGTTCGGCCGATTTTCATGAAATTTGGCACAGAATTAGTTTGTAGCATGGGGGTGTGCACCTCGAAGCGATTTTTCGAAAATTCGATGTGGTTCTTTTTCTATTCCAATTTTAAGAACAAAATTATCATAAGATGGACGAGTAAATTACGAAATTATCATAACGTGGAACTATAACGAGTACAAGCTAATTGGCGAGAAAACTCACCATACATTATTTGTAAATATACAGGCGAACCAAAAGACCTTTTAATTTTTCTATTACGGGCAAAGCCGCGCGGGTACCACTAGTATACATATTATATATTTTTACTTTTAAACTTATAATTAGCGTTTCAATCTTTCTTTTTTTTCCTTCTTTATTTTATTTATTCTTTTTTCTTTTTTTTTTTTTAACTTTTAAACTTATAACTACGAAACCGCCAGCTCAGTCATTTCCTTTACTGAATTATAACTACTGTTTCAATCTTTTTTTTTCTTTATTTATTTATTTAATTTATTTATCTGTTCATTTTTTTTCTTTTTTTGCTTTTAAACTTATTGCTTTTTCATTCTTTCCTTGTTTTTTACCATTTTTTGTTTTTCAATTTCTTATTTAAAAAATGAAATCATTATTAATGAAGAATTGTACAAACTCAGTGCGTTGTCTGTCGTATTTATTTTTGTTGTAATTATTGTGAACATCATCTTACAAAACAATACAGGGTTTCCTTCAGATTTTTAATGCCTGGCGCTAACAAAAGCATCGCAGTTCTTTGAATTTGAATAGGCCAAATTCTATATTTAATGTATTTTTACCATTATTAAAAAATTAGTGTAAGAACTATTACTTTAAAGCAGCGTACATGAGTATACGCATATATGTTTTGAGTTATCAAAAATACATCAAATATTTAACAGGAGTGAAGTTATGCAAAGTATACATCAATTTTGTTATTCATTAATTAGATAAGTCATCTTTTATATTTGATCATATAAATGTCCTTAAAGTAGCATCCTATCATTTAAATAACCTATTTAACAAAAACCAATAGAATATTCAAATAAAATCGTATTTTCTTCTAGAGCATATAAGTTTCACGAGAAATGTGTTGGTAAAACTCCCCCCCCCCCCTTCACCGAATTTTTAGCGGTAATTAAAATTTTACAGCAAAGTGAAAGGCGAGAGTGACACATTTTAACGCAGTTTGAAACCTTTTATATTTTTATTTTGCTAGAATAAAATTGATTGAGTTTTAATTTCGTTGATCAGTTCATGATTTTTATTAATTTATTTAATTTTAAATATTTTTTGCTTACCATAATAACAGTTTGAGTGATGTTACCTCAAGTGAGGTATTTAAGCTGATGGAGTGGGGATTATTGCTCGACAGTCAAGGTAATATGCTCCAAAGCTGCAATTTTGTCCCTTTGCAATAAAAAATTTAATTCGAAGTTTTTGATCACAATAGATTTTACACAGCATTTGGGCATTTGGGCCTACATTGAGAGAGACGGGAGGTAGCTTTTATTTTTCGTTAACTTTTTTTTTAACTTTCTGCTTAAGTGGGGTATACTCCGACTTACTCAAATTTTCGTTTTCTCAACATTTATTATTTTTATTTGTAGATATAACAAGCAATAACACTTGTAATTCAAAAATGTCTACAATAATTTAAAATTATATGCTCATTCTAATGTAGCATGAGACAATCTATTGGTGTGTTCAATATTTCGTTAGGCTCAGATTTAAAGCCAGAAAATTTTAGAAAATTTAATGAGCACTCTTTGAAAAACTGGTATTGTTGACATTTATTGTTGTTGTTCCAAAATACAGCATTATGTATTTAATATAATCGTCTAAAAAGAGTTTAATTTAGCATCGGATGAACTGATCAACGGATTGAAAAGCAAATAAAAATAATGTTTATCTATTCAACACGCACATCTAAAGCAGACATAGCAAAGACTAAATAAGAATACAAATGGAAAAATGAAGGGAAAATATGCAAACAACGTTAGAAAATTTTAAGAAAATCAGAGGACAAAAATGCAGGGCTATACAGGTAAATATGTGTCCGGATGAAAACACTTTGCAATTAAATGAATGAATTACCAACGTTTTAATGCACAAAAATTGCAAATTACTGTAGATATGTGTTTCGGGGTGCAAGGAACCCCTTTTTCAATGCAAAGAAGCGTGAGCTTTTGGATGAAAAATCATGAAAGCGAGCTTTCCTCGGAAGACAAAAGCTCATCCAAAACCTCACACTTTTTTGAAACGAAAAAAGGGGTTCCTTTTTACCGCGAAACACATGTCTGCAGTAATTTGCAATTTTTGCGCATTAAAACTGTGGTAATTCATTCATTTAATTTTAAAGCACAAAGTTTCGTTACTTAGCAATTAATAAAATACTGAATTATTCTAAAAATTCTAAAATTTGTGTTTAATCTTTCTTAAATAGCTAGATCATTCGTTGAGACGAAACGAAAATTTACTAAGACAATGGTAATAGTTTCTTCAGGAGTCAATGTTTCAAAGCAAATATTAGAACAAAGCATTAAACTTCAAGACGCAAAATTACTCAAAGGAAATTAAACGCAGCGTGAACTCGTTACTAAGTCTGTTAAATTGTAACTAACGCCCTTCATTTTCTGCTTTGGGTTGGCGTAACTACACGCGACGTACTAAAATAAGAATTAGACTAACGAAAGGATTTTTCTCTATCGATCTAATCACGGAGATGAACTACTTCTGTGTTGGGGTAAAATCTTGATGTCTAGTTTATAATTTCTATTTAAGTGCCATTTGTTAAAAATTATAAAAGATTCGATGTACTTTCAACTATAAAAAGGCCTGTAAATGTTAAAATCCAGCGTTATTCATTACTAGCGGCACCCGCATGGCTTTGCCCGTAGTAGAAAATTAAAAGGTCTTTTGGTTTGCGTGTATATTTACAAATAATGTACGATGCATTTCTCGCCAATTGGCTTGCCCATGTTACGGTTCCATGTTATGATAACTTGGTAATTTACTCGTTCATCTTATGATCATTTTGCTCGGGAAAATGTTCTTAAAATTGGAATAAAAAAAGAACAAAATCGAATTTTCGAAAAATCGCTTCGAGCTGCACACCTCCATGCTACAAACTACAGTCTGAGTAAAAACTTTAAGTCCAGAGCACCTTTTTGAGAAATTGGACATACCTTAATCTTAGGAACAAAAAGTCATATGAATGATAATTATTAACCTTAAATACAAGTAAAAAAGACAAAAAAAAAATAATTGTAAGTGTTTCATTATCAGAAAATATTACAGATCAATATTTGAACCTGAGTAAAATCTTTAAGGCCAACATAGAAAAAAGCATATGAGGACAAAAATTCAAATATTTATAAGCGTGTATGGGAGCCCTTCCTTCAAATTACTTAAATATTCTTGTTTTCATGAATGTAACTAGTTTTTGACAAAATTCGGGATGTATTTTTTACCATTCATCTTCGATGGTAGATTTCAGCTCTATTGGTGAAGTAAAATGTCTCTCCTTTGCATAAACTCTTCTTGCCAAGTCACCCAATAAGTTCTCTATTGGGTTAAGATCTGGAGACTTAGTTGGTCATTTCAAAGTTTTATCATTCTTTACTTGGAGCCTATTTTCGGCACTGTTACTCGAATGGATAGATGCATTGTTTTTCTGATATTTTCAATTTTCTCCAGCAATAAATTCAGCATTTGATAAAAGATGACTTGGGAGGACATTTTGATATGTTTGTGAGTTCATTTAAACTGAAACAAACGCAACTGAGCACACACCATTGTAAGCAAAGCACTCTCAAGTTCTGACAGATCTAATTGGCGCTTGTAGAGTATTTCTTTTTTTTTTTTTTCGTAAATCATGCGAATAGTACTTCCGTCCGTTTGGTCCATCCTTCTTTTCGTTAGAAAAAATTATTTGTATTCATTGGTTATTCCAGGTCATGATTTCCTAGCTAAAGTTGAAACGCTCTATGTTGTGCATTTTCAATAAATGAGGTTTTAGCAATTTTGCAGTATTAATAAAATTTCTACACCTTCTAATTGTGTTATATATCGTTTTTGACGAACATTTAAACCTATCGTCTGAATAAGTTTCCTGGCTGAGTACTTTTTAGGTAATGTAATAATTTTCAAACTCTTCTTCCTTGACGCGAGGACAAAGCTTTAAGTTTTCCCGGGGTTTTTTTTTTACCCTAATTGTGTTTAAATCAAACAAAAATGTTGACTTCAGTCTTCGATCTTCCTATTTTTTCGTAATCGTACGCCTATATCCTTGTTGAAGAAAAAGCTTCAATCTGCCCTCTTTCTTGAACAGTTAACTTTTTACCTTACGATATCGTCACAAGTAAGACAAAAACTTTGAAGAAATTAATCACAAAACTGCAAGTTGAAGGGGTTCTACAATCTTGTTAACTGAGGTGACATTTATTACAGTATAAGTACTTGCAGTTTTTTAAAAATACTTGCGGCCTTAAAGTTTTTACTCAAGCTGAAATGTTAACTTTGAATAAACCACTTCTTTTCTGGTTATTGCATGCTTTACAAATCCTTTCTATTGCGTTATTTCTTACCAATGAACATTAATAATTAACAATACAATAATATTAAAATCCCTTTAATTTCATTTTCCTTTTTTCAAAGAAAATTATACTGGCCTTAAAGTTTTTACTCAGGCTGTAATTTTGTGCCAAATTTCATGAAAATCGGCCGAACGGTCTAGGCGCTATGCGCGTCACAGAGATCCTGACAGAGATCGAGACATCCTTACAGAGAGAGATCCAGACATCCAGACAGAAACACTTTCAGCTTTATTATTGGTAAAGATAAGATTTTCCCCATTTATTAGGAAATCGCCTGCAAAGCTATGACGGTTGAAAATTGTTTCTATGTTTGAACGAAGCAATTGCCTGTTTGGTGATATTTTGATAGTTGAAACTTTAATCGCAACTCCAGTGCCCCTTAACACCAGTAGATAGCGTTCTTCGTTAACCACTTTTTCGTTTCTTCATTCCCCTAAAATTACATTCTTACCAGTAACACAGTTAAGTTACTGGATCCAGTTCACCCTAGTCAAAGTAAAGCATATCCCTGCACGTCAAACATTGCCGAAAAATATTATCAAATTACAAATTACTTACTGAATTTTTGGTGCTTCAACAATGAAATAATGCAGTCACGCATACCATGGCACGAGTTTTATTGTTGATGACGACAGAGCATTACTCGCTAAGTATATTGGCTATTATATACTATATGACGCTTTCTGTATACAGGCACTATTTAACGTTATAATTTTATATAGTTGCGCACAGTATCAACATTTTACTTCAAGTTGATGTTTTAAAAAATGGCATTTATTTAAGAAAATTATGTGTATGTTCATATACGCGCGTAAGAGGTTATACTTCCAAAATTCCTATTTTCTAAAATTAATTACCGATAGCAGCCTTATTTATGTTTATAAAATACTTTCTGCAAAATGAAGTAACTCGAAATCCAAATTTCGGTTCCCAAAAGGCCCACATTAAATCGAAAACATCATATATTTTTATTAACTTTTAATTTTTGGTACTCCTTGTATGACTACTGAGAGGCATTCAATGGGAATTATTAAAATTTAAAAAAGAAAAAAAGTGGGTTTATGCTTTAAACTATAACGCAGACCGTTTGAAAACATTAAAATTACCTACCCTATTAAGCTATTAATAAGCTAACCTTCTTTTTGCAGCAAACCCTTCAATTTTAATCGATGAAGAATACAGAGCACAGAAACATAATCAATACGATAATTGCAATTTTTCAACGAAAATTTGTAAGAAAGGTTGAAAAAACAACAAAGAGAAATATCGCTGTAAAGCTGCAAATCCTAATTGAAATACAATCATAAGAAATTTTAATTACGATTAACCCATTAATTTGTAAAAAGCGAGATACTTTTGGAGTGCGTTTCTTGGTGTACTGCGTATCCACGCAGAAAAGACAATTTTACAGAAGTTAGCCGTAACGTCTTCGATAAGGGGTGATATGGGAATATTGTCAAATGTCACCATCAATGCTAAACCGACACTGGTTTTGTTTTTCATAACTGGTACAGTCAAACTCGCTTATAGCGAGTCCTGATTTAACGAGAACCCGGATTTAGCGAGGAAATCAGAAAGATTTGGTTCGTACAATGTCTATGGGAGCATAACTCGCTTTTAACGAGTAAACCCCGTTTAAAATGAACAATATTTATGATTAGAGATGAAAACAGTCAGAAAAAAACCGGAAAATTTCCGAAAAAAACGAAAAAAAAAACGTTTTGTTCCGAAAAGAATAAATTTCCACTTCGGAAAAATTGAAAAAAAAAAAGAATTTTTTTAACTTTTCAGGGCTTTAATTGAAAATTTCAGCAAAAAGTGATTAGAAATTTCTCCCACTTAAATTCTGATGCAATTCCCCCCCCCCCCGTTTTGTGTTAAAATACTGTCTAACCTTAATGCGTTTTTATATGATAATATAATTTGCATATAGATCAAAAAACGTTTAATAATATTTTTTGCAAAAAAGCTTAAACCTTACCACCTTGGTGAAGAATTTGGTTTTCCTCCTTCATGAAACAAACAAGCATAACATGAACTACACAACTATGTTTCTGCTGACTGTGCGAATCAAATGTACAAGGTACATACCCGGGCAAGCAATTTTCCATGAAACTTATTAAAAATGAATAAATTAACGAAACACAAAAAATAATAATATGAGTAGACCTTTAGCAATCAATAAATTTAATTGGTTTCAAACTAGCAGCCTTTTGCAGTAATACAGAGGTGCAACTGCTAATTGAATATTTCATTCAAGGACCACAAGTCCCTTAATCAATCCTATGCCCTATAAAGAAATTGGTTTAGAGAGTACGTGTAGTTTAGGGTAGACCTTCGACACCTAAATAGGCCATACCGTGTAATAAATGGGATTGAGATCTAGCGAGTAGAGCATCCACTCAAAAGATAATACGTCAAAAAAGGGCCCCCCCCCTTTTTTGACGTATTATGTAGGCTTGTACCACTCTTGTCTTTTTGCCCATATGAATCGGTGTGGAGTTAAAGGAAAATGTCCAGTTTACATTGCTGAAGTGCTCTTAGGCTCACAGAAGTACAATAACTTCAAAAATGTCCTTTTGGTTCACTCTTTGATTCAGTTTACGGACCTCATCCACAAAAAACTAGACCAATTCTTATTGTTCTGGGGGATATGAGCTGGTTGAGTACTATATCTTTCAGCGTGGCCTTGCGGCCCGTCTCAAACGTTTTTGGCATCTTTGGAGTCATACAAATGCCTGAACTTTTTGGAACTCGTAAAACTTCTGTTTGAGCTGTTTTTTCCCTTAGTCGCACTTATCGGTCACAAATTCCCATCTTACGAACGACTGTTCGCGTGGAAACCCAAGGATTTCATTGAACTCACTTTTGGATGACCTGACGACTAACTCAAATTTTCGTTGTTCATTTTGTCAACCTTCCGGACATCGACGATCATTTCCAAGCCACTCGAAACGACATACCGTTTCAAATACTGTTTGCCGGGGCACAACAAGCAAACGAACTGTGGTTCTACTTGGTTAAACAACTTGAATTAGCAAGTATTTTATTTAAAAGTGTAAGAAAAATGAAAAACAATACATAAACTAGGAAATATATTGTAAACTATTTTCTAATAAAATGAGAGACAAAAATAAATTAGGCACTTATTAAAATGAAATTACCTTTCTTCCATTCGATAATACAATTTTCATCCGATATATATATTTTTTTTTTTTTGCCGCACCCTGTATACTGCCCTGCAAGCAAAAAAAAGTGGAATTTGAAGTTGGGCTCAAGCTGAGATAGTTTTTTAAAGTTTGGCTCTTCCATATATTTGATTCAGATTTCCTTTTTTTTTTCTTTTTTTAAGTTCTTGATCAAATGACTCTAAAACATTTTATTTATTATGTAAAATACGAAACAGAGAACAACTTGGTTCTAATAGCTCAGTTATGTTCAAAAGTGCTAGTATGACTACTTTTACTACTGTGCTTAGCACAGCCATATGAATAAAATGAAACTCCAGTTTAAGTTTTGGTTCAGCTAAGGAAAAAACAATTTAGTTTTGATTTGGACTTAGACTGGGTTGGAAAAAATAAAAACTCAATAGCTTTTATTTTCAGGCAGTAACATCGCATTATTTTTCTTTCAAAAAAAAATCATGTTTGAAAGTCGAAAATTTCAATTAATATTTCAAGTTTCAAATGCAATCTAAAATATAAAATGTAATTTTTACGATTAGACACACATTACCCAATATTAATAGTTGAATGACGATTGGACTTATTTCTGGTGTTTGACCATGAAAGCTCTCAGTTATAAAACAAAAGGTTTTTTTTTCTAATTAATCTTACCTTCATGTGTGTTTCTGTCAAGCAGACAGAAAGAAGGTGTCTGGATAGCATATATTTTTTAATGCTTAACCCTTTATGTGTTCCAAGAAACATAGAGCTATTAAGAAACCCTAATTTTATTCATAAAGAAATCAAAACTTCCATTTTTTCCAAATTTTCCCGAAAAAAAACGGTAAAAAAATGGTTTTTTTCCACCACTTCAAAATTTTCGGAAATTTTACATCTCTATTTATGATACATAAAATTTCTATCGACTTTCCAGCTCAGCTTATTCTTCCTTTAAAAAATTCCTTTGGCATTCTGAAGTCATGTGAAAGTTGGTAATGAGTTATAAATCCTGAGAACAAGTGATAACGGACTTTTCAATTTTGTGGAGTAAAGAAATATTTTGAAAACCATAAATTTAGTGACACCAATGATATCACTTCCGAGAGATACTTTCGAGGACATTGTAGTTCAAATTCAAGCTAATTAAGATGAAAAGAGTAACGAAAACGACGACGAGATAGCTCAAGGGCGCCCATATGCAAAATTTTAAGGGGGGGGGGGGGCTCAGATATTCTCCCCACGGTTTAGCAGGATATTTTCCCCATAGAAACCGATTTCAATACAGATTAAAGTTATTAAAAATTGACATTTTTAATGACGTTAATTCATTAATTGCTGGAGAAGAAATATTTTTACATTTTTTCAAAGAAAAAAA